>NW_028301711.1:101588636-101891666 GCF_037042655.1 Diuraphis noxia | reverse complement strand
GTGTATTGGCTCTTTTGGGTACAAGAGCATCAGGATTGACTTCTAACTGGTGTGACGATGAAGGTAATAAATACTTAGATTTAAAAATTAATTTAGATTAATTGAGATTTAAACAGGCCAGAGTAATATTTAGATTTAATAATTTTATTAATTAACTTTTATTATTTATGTATTATATATAGGTATTAATAATGTACATTTTTAAATAAAATAAAAAATATTTTTACGTTGGCCATAGGAGGGGAAAATTCAATTTTAAAATATTAATACCATTTAATATAGAATAAATAAATATCAATAGAAAGAAAATTCTTAAGGTGGCCATAGGTGGCAACTCCACCTCCTACTAATTTATTATTTCATGAATTTAATATAGGTACACAGTTTGTAATTTAAATTTTAAAAATATTTTAAACGTTGAGGGTAGTGTCTGGTAGCAAATAGAATCTAGTAGCTACTTCTGATTAGTCAAAGTTAAAAATATATTAATGTGACGTATTACAATTAATTACAATTAATGTATTTTATGATATTCATTTTAGTGATAGTTTCTAACACTAATCAAATTGAAATAGATGGAGTAGATGAGTATCAAGTAGAAGTAGTGAGATGTGATTATGATCAAGACAGTACATTCCAAGAGCAGACTTCAGATAGTTGTATTCAAAATGAGTCCACTGAACCAGGTAAAGATTTATTTTGTACTTTGTTTATATTTTTACCATACATTTGTTTATAACTAGCTTATTAGATACATTTTTCGTTCACTACTTTTGTCAGGAATGTCTTGGGCAAAATATACACCTGGAATGCTAAGGCAGCCAAAATCCGCTCCATTATCGTTTGAAAGAACATCCCCAAATGACAATGTTGAACTTTCTAAATCAGGTAATTATTGAAAAATGTGTTTATGTAATTTTAAAATTATCTCATTGTTCAAATCAAATAAACTGTACGAATTATTAATGATTTTAGGCCCGACAAAGAGAAAGAGGCTCTTTCAAGACAAGTTGTCAAAATGGGCACAGGAAAAAGCTTCACTGACAGAGCAGGAATCAAACTTACAAAGCGAAGAAGCAGAATTTAAAAGAGAAATATGGAAGCTGAAAATAAATCGAGAACAGGAATTATTACAAGAAGTAAAAGATAGGATAAAATTTCAAGTAGAAAAACATGCATCAGAAATGGAACTACTTGCATTGCAAAAATCCAGTATAAAATTAAAATTCAGTGATTTGTAGTGGACTTTTTTTTTTGATGATTTTGAATATTATTTTATATTATTCAGTACTTGTTAATTGTTAAATACTATATTGTTATTTTTATTACTCGTTAAATATTTGTACTTACATTTATGATTTTGATATTTTTCTTCCACTAAGGAAATTGTTATTTATCAAATTAGACAAAATATTTAAATAATGTATAAATACAGTTTTTTTTGAAATTAGCATTGCTTTTGATTTTATGTTTTACAATTTAATTTTTATTTTGTTCAATCTGGTCACAATAAAGTATTAAAATAATTTAAAAAGCGGTTTCTATGTATTGATTGATTTCTTCCTTGATCGTTGATATCATGAGGTTGTTCAAATAATGTTAGTGCAATTTCATTTTCTTGTTCTTCAGTAACTCTAGGCTCATCATCTCCAAACTGACGAGCAATGTTGTGCAGTACTGCTGTAGCCACTATAATGGCTTGTACTGTATCCAAGTTTCTTACATTTATTCCTAAACTCAATATTGGAAATCGTCTCTTCCAGACACCATATGATCTTTCTATTGGATTTCGAGTACGGATCTGTGACTCATTAAAAGTATTTTCAACGTTAGTGATTGGATTTAACATAGGTGTAATCATATAAGACTGCATTGGATAACCACTGTCAGCCACTAAAACACAATCTTTGAACTCTCTATTATCAAAACGTTGTTTAATAGCAGAGTTCCGAAATATGTTCGCATCATGACTACTACCTGGCCACCTAGCAACTATGTTTTGTATTATCAATTTTGAATCGCAAATAGTTTGTACGTTCATAGAGAAAAATTGTTTCCTGTTCCGAAAAATTTCTGCATCATTACCACCTGGGGATCTTATTTTAATATGAGTACAATCAATCGCTCCTATACATGATGGGAATTTCGCAATATTGAAGAAATCCTGCTTAACTTTACGTATTTCATCATCAGTTGTTGGAAAGTGAATGAAATCCGGTCTAAGTGCTGCTATGGCCTTTGACACTTCTATTATAATTTTACCACCAGTAGTTTTATGAATTCCAGCAAAATCTGCACAAGTTGCTATGAAAGAACCAGTTGCATAATACCTCAACGTCATCAACAGTTTTTGACTAGGTGTTACTGCATTATTTCTGTAAAATATAAATTTATACAATTAAAAACTATACTATTTATATAAAATAAAAATTGATAAACAAATAGATTATAAAAGTATATTGTATATATGTGCTTACTGCTTATGTTTACCAATTTACTATTCAAATTGGAAAAATAAGCAGCACATTAAAATCTATCTCAAGTAATTTTAAAAAAGTGTGTGGAGGTGGTCCAAAATCAATAGATTTTCCAGGTAAACATTTTTCCTATCAAAATAAATGTTCAGCCTACAACTTCTTGGTAAAATATTTTAGAAAATCAACCAAGCAAGTAAAACAATCAACACACATTGGATGTACTATACCAACAAGATGTAGAATAGTAAAAAATTGGAAAAAATCCAATACAAGGAACATATTATTAAATGCAATATTTTATTTATTACACAAGTGTTAAACTTATTTAAATGCATAATTAGGATGTAACATGTTAGAGATGTGGATGAGAGAATTAGGATGTGACATTTTAGGTTTGATTCAATTTATATTATTATAAGAAACCTTATAATAGTTGGTATTGATTCATAATTTGCAGGTTATGGACTATTATTACAAAGATCAATTTTAAATTGGAGGAGCACCAAAATAAACAAATAGTATATCAAATAACTGAACAAAAAAATATTTTAATACACACTTACCTACTGGTTTGTGATTCAATTTTTGGTTTTATTATACGTAGGAGAAACTTGACGGTATCTTTGTTCAAACGAAACCTATTCAAAAACTCATCATCTCTCCATACTTTAAAATGGTCAGGTCGTTTGCGAATAATTTTAGCACGCCTAGGGAAAGCCACAAGTTCCGCCAAATGATCAAAATCATCGATTGCTTCGTCACTTTCGTCGGCGTCTGAATAGTCGTCAACGTCCATATAGTCTTGTGCGTCCATAGTAAAAATAGTAATAGTACAACATATACTATTATATAATAAAAAGTCGGTGTAATCGAAAACCGAAAACAAAATTAAATAATAATATTGTTCGCAATAAAATTTAGATTGTTGTATTGACTATTGAGGAATAATTAAAAATGATAATGATAACAAAATAATCACAAAAACATAACAATTTAACAACCAATCAGATGCATTAACGGTACATCACATTTTTTAACCAGCCGATATCGGCTAGTAAGCGTAACCGGAAGCTAACGGTCAATAACAGAGTTGACCGGAGTTTGTAATACTGGTTATTTCATCTTACAGTCCGTTAAACACTGATCGGAGGATAACCCATGATTGTAATACTAGCCCTTAGAATTTAGCTCGCCGTTCAGTACTGTAACTGTTGTCAATATTGGATTACAGCAACAGCTTACAGCGCGACGTATTACTCGTATTAGTCGAATACTAGTATTAATATTATAATCATCCAGGCGCTGAGTCGTTATTACTTATTTGTAATTTTTCTTGGTTATTTTTTTAAAAAAAATGTCATCAAGAACATTTGAAAGTGGTGCATCAAAAAGGCGTCGAAAAAGAGAACAAACAAATGAAATTAAAAAATATCACGGATCATTGAATAGATATTTATTTAATTCAAGTAAGTGTAGTTATAAAATATGTACCTATTCGTCCTATTCACAAAATCATATTTTTTCAAAGCTAGTTGGTTACTAGTTGGTTTTAATTTTTTTCATTCATACTAACTTTGTAAATTAACTACCTAGTTGAATTAATTATTAAATATTTAAATATCTATGTAAAATAATCTAAGATAACTCATTAAAATCTTACATACCTAGTTATTTCATTATTTGTTAGTTTTTATATTAAAGTAACTTAACTTTAACTAGGTAGGTAGTTGAAACACTTGAAACAGATGACCAACTTTATGTTTTCTATTAGTCCAAGTATTATTGTATTAAGTACCTATTTAAAAATATTCAGAATTGTTATAATTGTCGTCTGTTGTTTTCAAGAATATGTTGAGATTAAATTGGTTCAAGTATATTAAATTATTTCTAATATTATCCTGTTGAAATATGTTGAATTTCCATATCTTATTCTATAAGCTTTAATTTTACAAAATTGTATGAATTTATGATTTATGATTATAATGGCATAATTAATATAAAAATGTATTCCTAGTTTCCTAAAAAACTTACATTTAGTGGTATTAGATTTGTAGGAGCTTTTGATGTTTATAAGTTCATAAAATTAACTTACTATATTATGTATGCTTACATAGATATGGACGACGTTGCTAATCCCAAAGAAAGTGACATGCAAAAGGTTGATGTCGATGCAGTTAAAATCAATGATGATGGCAATGACATAAATAACATTGACCAAGCTCATGACAAAGGTTAATATTAAATTGTTTTAGTACATTTTTATAAAATGCAGACAACTAGTAAAATTTTCCATAGCATTTGTGGGAGCTTTAAGCTTTTGATGTTTATAAGTTTATAACCATTTATAATTATTATTATTTTATGTTTATAAATTAGTTAATATATAGCTTAACTTACTTTATGTATGCTTACATAGATATGGACGACGTTGCTAATCCCAAAGAAAGTGACATGCAAAGGGTTGATGTTGATGCAGTTAAATTCAATAGTGATGGCAATGAAAATAATTTTGTATTGAGTTATAATGATATTAGTGATGTTGAAATTAATAGCTCAGGTAGGTATTTACTATTTTAGTACCTATAATCTATAATATAGTATACATATATTACCATATAACAATACAATATTTAATATAGGCTCAATACTTCAATTTAATGGTTTATCAAATAATCCATATATTTAATATTATCTATCAAATAACAATAGTAATCTTATGATGTGTAGTAGGTAAACTAGTAATTCACAGTGTAGTCATTGATTTGACCTGATCAAAAAATTTATTATGTAGAGTTTGGTGTTTATATTAGCATATCATTTTTTTTCAGACATAGACTTAGATTTAAATGCTGCATTTCCAACAGACCGTGGTAAGTTTCCAGAAACAATTTATAATGCACATTTAAAAAGAAAAATTATATTGTTTGGACCATGCAAACCGAACATAAAATTTCCAGAAAATACAGTTACTAATTTTGATGACATTAATGTCAAACAACGCACATTTTCTACGCAATATTATTTTGTTATGAGCCCAACTGGTATTAAAATACCCAGATCATGGTTGTGCTATTCAGTTGATCTGAATAGAGTTTATTGTGAAACTTGTTGGCTATTTGCAGACAGAAACTATCCTAAATTTAATTTAAATTGGATAAATGGCTTGAATGATTGGCAGCATTTGTCACAGAAAATTAAAGCACATGAAATATCTATTCAACACATTAATGCTGTCAAAGTCCGAATCCTTTGGGTAAAAAATCAGACCATTGATAAACAACTCGAAGAGCACATTTCATTAGAAGCAAAATATTGGAGAGATGTTCTTACCCGAATTATTAAGATCATATTATTTTTGACATCGGGAAATACCGCTCTTCGTGGTAACGAGGGAAAATCAGGTACTAGTAGAGAGGATGAAGGGAATTTTTTGCGTACAGTCAGATTAGTAGCTGATTTTGATCCAGTTTTAAACAAACTTTTGAGTGACGAAGAAACTCGAGTTAAGTACTTGAGTTGGAAGGTTCAAAATGAAATTATTGATTTATTAGCAACAAGCATGAGAAAAATTATATGTGACGAAATTCGATATAGTCAATGTTACACAATTATTATGGATTCCACCCAGGACATTTCAAAAACAGATCAGGTTAGTTTCATACTACGTTATGCAGTAGTGAACTATGCTGACTGTACGTTTGAAATAAAAGAATCATTTTTAGGATTTTTTACATTGAACCACCATGGAGCAGAAGCTCATGTAAATTTAATTAAATATATACTTAATATGTTTAATTTAGAATTGAGCAAATGTCGAGGACAAGGCTATGATGGCGCAGCCGTCATGAGTGGTAGCCATTTAGGTGTACAAAAAAGAATCAGTGATATAATTCCTAGTGCATCCTATGTTCACTGCAATGCACATAACTTAAATTTAGTTTTATGTGATTTGGCTAAAAGTACACCAAAAGTGTCACAATTTTTTGATACTCTACAAGATATATTCTTATTTTATAGTAAATCAGCACCTAGATGGGCATCATTAGCTCTAGGGGATTCTGTTGCTAAAATTGTTTTAAAGAAGGTATGTACTACCAGATGGGAGGCTAAGCATAAAGCTGTGTATGCTCTGAAAACTAGATTCATAGATGTATTAAAGTCACTATCCAATTTATCTTTAACAAGTCTCAAAACTGATGAAAAATTAAAAGCAAGCTCATTGAAGAAAAAAATTGAATCTAATGAATTTGTCTTATTATTAACTATTTGGGAAAATATATTGAGAAGTTTTAATCTAGTATCTAAAAAATTACAATCCTCCGATATTCATCTTCATAATGCATGTAATTATTTGAAAGAGGCTACATCTAGTATTACAAATTTAAGAGACAAATATGAAGAATTTGTTAATTCATCAAATACTGTATGTAAAGGATGGGGCATACCAATTCAATCTACTGTCCGACGCCGTATTTATTCAAAACGATTTTTTGACGATGTTGATGGTGATAGAAGACTTGACATTACCAGTGAAAACTTCAGAGTATTAGTTTTTTTACCTATAATTGATACAGCAATTGTTCAACTTAGAGAAAGATTCAACAGTTTATATGAAGTAACCAATAGGTTTAACTTTTTGCTACCTCAAAACATTGTAATGTTTACTGAAAACGATATTATTAAAGCATCATATGATTTTCAATTATTTTACAAAGATGACATAAGTAGTGACATAACAAGACAAATATTATGCATAAAAAATATGTTTAAGGATACTCTAAAAACAAAACATGATATTAAAGAACTATTGCAGTGTATTTTGGACAATGATATAGCTTCTACTTATTATGATATACTGTCTGCATGTATCATTTTCATAACATTACCAGTTACTGTGGCCACTGCTGAGCGTTCATTTTCGAAGTTAAAAATTATTAAGAACTATTTAAGAAATTCAATATCACAGGATCGTCTTACAAATATCAGTATTTTAAATATTGAAAGAAATCGTACAAAAGAATTAGTTGTTAGTAAATTAATTGATGATTTTGCCAATAAAAAAGCAAGAAAACATAATTTCTTAATTTAATTTTATATATTATATCTGTGTTAGTACAAAGTTTTGTTAATATAATGATTATAAGTGCAAAGTACGTTTATATTTTTTCTAATTATTCAGTGGTTTTTCCTATTTGAATGTACTTCAAGGATTCATTCATTTGTATCTACCTATCTCCAATTTTACCAACTTTATCTGTCAAGGAATTAACTGACTAATTTAAATATTTAATTTCTAAGATAAAAAGTAAAAAAGATGTATGAAACTTATAAATGTAATAAATGTAACTATAATAAGTGGATTTATTTTATTATTAGTATTTACTATTTTTTTAATCAAATATTTAAGATCTAATATTATAATTTATAATGATATATTATTTGAATGTTATAGTTATTATGCTATAGTTGTTATAGTCAAGTGTAGTGACTAGTTAGACATTTTTTTATTATACAAGTTGCAATTACCAAAGAAAAATGACAAGGGGGTAGGACACTTTTATTGGATACATGAACTCTCACAATGCCTGTATCCTGTTTGGCATTGTTTATGTCTACAGTTTAATTTCAGGGGAGGGGGGCTGACATTTTATACATCAATGTGAGCTAAGGGCTTGGTTTACACACAATTAAAATAGGTTTTTTTTTTGGGGGGGGGGGGCTAATGGTATATTTGGTGGCTAAGCCCCCCCCCTATTTCCGCCAATGCTACGATAAAAACTAAAAGGGCCTCCAAAATATTCTTGAACCGGGGCCTCAAAATTGTAATTGCGGCACTGCTTACGAGATACTATATTTAAAAATATTATACGAAACCATTTCGGTATTAATGGTTTGACGTTTATTATCAATTTATCTGCAATATTTGCAATATAGCTCCATCCATTGTCTAAGGGTATGACCTATACTAATATCTTAGTTTCTAAAACAATTCCTACCCATAATACATTCACGACTCAATAAGTAAACGATTACAACGGCCAATAGCGACAATAACGACAGTGTTTACGATTGAAAAACTTTTAATTATATATTTTTTTACAAGTATTTCTGTTTACATTGAACAATAGCATTGGTTACAACGGTTCATATAATATACAATATTATAATTCTGTTTCCAATATAACAGAATTTCGGTTTAACATCATCACCATACGCCTATATCTATTTCCATGCACACATGTATAGTTAATGATGATACAAATTAATACAAATATTACAAATACCGTTAATACCGTTAAATATGTTATATAATCAGAGTTATCATCATTTTCATTACATCGTACTTTACTGATATCCTGTATACCTTCCCATTGATCGGTTTCGAATTTAGTGATCACGTCGTTGTCAATAAAACTTTCGTCGTAATCAGTGCCGCAACTAGAATTTTTGAGCCCTAGGACAAAAGATTATTTAGGGGCCACTATCATAGCATCACTGCACCAGGGTTTAAATTAGTGAACACATTTATTGGAGTCAATTAGATAAAATTAAACAAACATAATCTTTATTAAAAAGTATTTCATACATGTAAAACATACATTTTAGTAAAGAACAACACTTTTTAATATCCATCATATAAATTTATTATAAATAAAAACACAATGAAAAGTCATGAAAGAATAAGTTCAGATAAAGTTATACATTTTACAAAAATAATATGATGTTAATATTTTAAACAAATTTCATCTTTCTTGCTTTCAAATTAGAGAAATCTTTAATTAATTTGTCTGTTTTTAATTCTGAAGTTCGCTTTTGTTCTATATTGAGTATAGCAATGTTTGAAAGTCGATTTTGGCTACAAGAATTTCTTAAATAGTTTTTTATAATTTTTAATTTTGAGAAAGACCTTTCAGTCGCTGCTACTGTAACTGGCAGTCAGTGGCGCACACAGGATTTTTTTTCGGGGGGGGGGGGGGGGGGGGGGTTGTTCTATTAATAATTTACTATAGTATAGTCCTATGCTAAAAAATGATAAAACGTTGTATCAAAATAGTATGACCTATATTTGTACATCTAATATATTTTATGGTCTATATTATAATTTTTTAATTTATTATCAACAGTTTAAAGGTCAATGAATTCAAAATGAAAATAATTAACTTGTTTTAATAGAACAATGTATGCAATAAAATATATAATTTTATAAATTTAATGTCAATCTCTAACAAAATCAAATTAAAATAATATGATATTATTTAAATCTTATAATATATTTGATAAGAAATAAGGACATAATAATTGATGAGAAATTTATTCGTGGGTTGTCTCCCTCTCCAGACGCTCGTAATGAAGGAAGACATTTCGGGGGGGGTTATAACCTCCTAACCCACCCCCCCCCCCTGTGTGCGCCACTGCTGGCAGTGTTAAAAATATTGTACAAGCTACTAAGATTTCCGAGTAACTTGTTGCTATATCATTGGTAAGTATAAAATTGGCCATTTCATTTATACTTTTTAAATTTTTATTTTTTATTAATTCTTTTAATGATAAAATCTGACCAGTAAAATCAGAACTAATGTCATCTTTATACGTTTGAATAAAATCATATGACTCCTTTACAATATTATCTTCTCTTAAACATAAGAGATTATTTGGATTAAGAAAATCAAATGTAGTACACACATTGTCCATTGCTTTAAAACGAATATTAAGTTGCATTAAAACAGTATCTATAATAGGATAAAATACTTTAATTTTAAAGTTTTCTGTTGTTATAGTTAACCGCCTATCGCCATCGACTTCATCAAAATGTTTTTTTGCATATATCTGACGAGGTTCAGTATATGTAACAGGTAAGCTCCATCTCAAACATAATGACTTGGCATTATTTACTATATCTTCATAATTATTTCTCAATTCATTTATTAAATAATGAACATCTTTTAATCTGTCTCGAGCATTTTGTAGATTCATATCTTGTTGTTGTAACATTTTTGAAACACCATGAAGTGGTCGTAATATGTTTTCCCAAACACTTAACATCAACACAAATTGAAAAGATTCCATTTTTTTTTGTAAAGATTGAGCTTCACTTCGTTCGTCAGACTTCTTACTCATTAAACTTATGTTAATCAATGACTTAAGTACATCGATATATCGTTGTTTAAGAGCTGAGACTGATTCGTGTTTGGCTTCCCACCGAGTTGGACATATTTTTTTCAATACTTTCTTTCTAATTTTGCAAGCAAAGTCTTCACTGAAAACCAACGTGGCCCACCGAGGAGCGCTAGAACTAAAAAAGTTAAAAATAGCTTGAACAGTGGCAAAGAAATTATTTGCTACTTGAGTGCTTTTGGCTGCATCAGAAATAATCAAATTCAAATTATGTGCGCAGCAATGAACAAATGGTGCATTTGGTGCCACTGACATAATACGTTTTTGGACTCCACTATTACTGCCACTCATAACAGATGCACCATCGTATCCTTGTCCACGACAGTTTTTCACGTTTAGATCATAAGATTCCAAAATACTATACAACAGATTTTCATAGTCAGCAGCACCATGTTTTTTTAATTCAAAAAAACCTAAAAAAGATTCTTTTATTTCAATAGATTTTCTATAATTTACTATACTTACTATAATTTTCAGTTATCAATATTTTGATAATTACTATAATAGTGTAATAGTACAAACATTTTTAAAATTAATTTTATCTTACACAGTATACACAGTTGTCACAAATTCTCACAATACAGTAGGTACTAGGTATTGCTGGGTATATAAAAATTCAAAATTGTGAAAATTATAAATAGGGGCCACAAAATAAGAATGGAGGCCGTTCCCCGGGGCATTGCCCCGGCTGCCCGGGTGGATGTTGCGGCCCTGGTCGTAATCCGGTCGAGTACTCGTCATTCCTCGGTTGTTCACTTCGTAAAATCTATCGATTCTATTTGTGTAATATCCAGATTTATCCGTTATTTTTTTTACATCATTCGTCAAACTCGGTGCGTATAGTATACTTTCCACTTTTATCGTAGTTGCGTTAATTCTTTCGTTAGTTGTTTTATTCATAGGATCTATTTCTGTTGTGGTATCGTTATTTATATTATTGGTTTTATCGAGTGTTTGATTTTCGGTACTAAATGTCGTTTCATCGTTTTGAGCACTGATCGATTCGTCGTTATTCTGTTTCAATTTAAATTTTAGAAAACTATAGGGTCTCGGAAATTGTATAGGTCTATAGTTTATATCACCTATACTGTTTATATATATTTTACAGACATTGTGTAAGAAAAAATTTACCGAATCGTCTGCTAATTTATGCAAATATATTTGTTGGTTTGAAAGTACATTTTATACGCATTAGATCTACGTTAGAGTATTTTGTTTCAGGTAAAACGAATTCATCGTTAAAAAATACGTTTCCGATGATCATATAATCATCATATCTATAGTTGATAGTGACACCACTCGTTTCTCTGGTTGATTGTTCTTCTACTCTGGCCGCCGTAATTACCATTAATCTATAAAATTAAGTTATAATAATATAAAAATCAATATATACAGAATGATTCGGGATGATATCGGTTTGGAACACTCGTTATTTAAAAAAAATAATTTACTTTTTTTCAAAATATTTTTTTACACGGTTGTTCTGAGTTGTTGAAAACCCAACGGTTTTTATTAAAAAAAATTATATTTTTTAAATATTTTTTTATCATTATCATTTTTTTTACTTTTTTTTTGAATGACAACATAGAGTATTAATTACATATCACAAAGCAGAATATATTTTTCTAAGTATTTTGAGTCATAAAAATCGAATGTAGTACTTATAACTCATATTATATTCCGCTTTGGAATATGAAATTAAAACTCTATGTTGTCATTCGAAAAAGTAAAAAATATAATTCTTTTTTTTTTAATAAAAACGTTGGTTTTTTAACAACTGTAAAAATATTTTGAAAAAAAGTCTACTTTTGTAATGAGTGTTTTCGATATTAATGCATTAAGAATATTGAAGACTAGGTATAAAAAAATTAAATCATAAAATTTACTTATCTAAACTTCTTAGATAACTATTGCAGTATTGCAGATACGAGTCACGACTGTACACTAAACACTGTCATGAGTACACTGAACAATTAGATTACGACACTGAACATCGGACGTTTGGACAATCGTGTATATTATTATAATAATATATATATTAATAAACAAAAGATAAGGGATAAAGTTATAAATTAAAATAATATTTCGATGAGATGCCGTATGCGCCATGCGGGTACGCCATTACAAAAATAGACACACACACACACACACACACACACACACACACACACACACACACACACACACACACACACACACACACACACACACACACACACACACACACACACACACACACACACACACACACACACACACACACACACACACACACACACACACACACACACACACACACACACACACACACACACACACACACACACACACACACACACACACACACACACACACACACACACACACACACACACACACACACACACACACACACGGGCGCAGCACAGAGACAATTTACTAATAATGATAAACAATATTTAATATCTACACAAAAATAGTTTTTATGCAAATAATAAACATTTATTTGTATCTCTACCTCCTCGGACGAAAAATTTTGTGATTCCATTAAAACTTACAAAATCCTTAATTTTATATACTGTAGTGATCACGTCGCCTACAGGTATCAGTCAAGGATGATGTTTGGAAGGTGACTCTTGAGTTAATTACACAACGTAG
This sequence comes from Diuraphis noxia, assembly GCF_037042655.1. NCBI lineage: Eukaryota > Metazoa > Arthropoda > Insecta > Hemiptera > Aphididae > Diuraphis > Diuraphis noxia. Next base: position 101,878,377 of record NW_028301711.1, on the reverse strand, counting down.
AATTCTTCTTAATTAGATTAATTGTTTATTTATTGTGGTAAAACATATATTTATTTATAACATTAAAGCTGAATGTAAGTTAAGTATTCTGAATGATTAGAATTAATTCGGTTTGACTCGAATATTTTCTAAGTTCAAAATATTGTTTATAAGAATTTTTCTAAGTCCAATAAATTAAATTAAACAACAGACTGGCGTGAAGGTGCTCTGGCTAGTCTGGTCAAGTCGCGTCTGAATACAGGCCGTTTCGGGGTCCCTTATATAGTGCTACCCTCTACTCACCATAGTCTACTTGCTCTTGTCGCTGCTCTCACGGATGTGGTATACTTATCTAGATTGACGGAAATGCCACTCGCCCACGTACGAGCTAAATGCGCATCCCATGCGGCTACAGACCTCGATAATTTATATTATTATTAATATTATTATTATGTAAAAATATACATTATAATATTACATTATGACATTGTTTCTTGTAACTTTTGTAATGATGCATAACCCCACATCCTGTGCACACCTATCAACGATCTTTTATAGTCGTCTAACCACATGATTTCGTGTTGCCCTAACGTTAATGATTTCCACGAAATGCTTTCTTTCTTATAATTACAAAGTTGGTCGCACCCTACCCTATCTTGGTTCGTCTGGTACCTAGTTGACCGTGAACTAGACAATGCGGGACGCTAGTCCATAGCAATACATGATGACATTCTCAAGACATTTTTGTATTTTTTTTTGGCCCTGGGGGGGATTTATATCGACCCCCCCCCATTTGTACGCCACTGGCTTGAGTAATGACTTAGTTTCTTTTAATAAATTATTTTAAGGTTCATTACAAGAATGGTTTTTAAAATGTGTTTTCACAATGATAATTGATTTGACAATTTCAAATCAATGTTTGAAAAAATCCGTAAATAATTTATAAATATATATATTGTAGTCTGCATACCGCACCACGCACATCTCAACACAAATTGCCCTTGGGCAGCGGGTGGCATTGTATTTTGTTTAGGGGACAACGTCGCCACGGTGTCGGCACCCATGCGGTCTGCACCTTTTTCGTGCCGTTTGCGGTCAGATTATTCCTATCTACCTGATTATCGTGTTGGATCGGCGGAGACTGGGGCACGCGGGATAGGTTGTTTTGTCGTACACCGCGCTCAATGTACCTGCGATACTTATATAATATTAATATGATAACGGATCGGGTGTTTGCGTTGGACGTCACAAAGTATTAAATTGAAATTGTATTATGTCAATTATATAGTTACATGCCATCGATAACATTTACTCAGTCTTTAGTATAGTAGGTATACACATTTGTAGAGTTCGCAGTCGGTATATTATAGTGTTATTAAAATGAACGATTCTTTAGAAATTTTGGAAACTATTAAAGGAAAAGCTTTAGCAGTATACAATGGTTACCAATATAGGGAAGTATCGAACCAATAACGAAAATGTAACAACCTTGGTATGTTTGAATGAAAAAAAAGGGAGAAATGCACAGGAAGATTAAAAAGAACAGGTAATATAATTCTAAATGTTACTATTCATCAATGTAAATATGACTCGGCAAAAATTGAAGTAAAAAAAAAATATAATATTGTAAAAAACGCGTACGTGATTCATCTAATTCTGCCGCTCAAATTTTTCGTGAAGAGTTTACACCATTAATAGATCAAGGATTAGATTTAGTGACCGAAATTCCAGTTTAATCGCCTGTAAAAACGACATTAAATCGTATACGTAGGAAATCACTTGGCAATTCATTGGATCCTAAATTAAGGGAAGATATTATTATACCTAGTGATTCTAAATATGTATTATTTGATGACGGAAAAGAAGATAGAATTATAGGTTTATGTTCAAGTAAAGGAAGACAAATTGCTTCTGAAGGAAAAACTTGTTTTGTCGATGGCACTTTTAAAAGCTTTAACAAACAGTTTTATCAAGTTTATACTGTTCATATTGATATTGGGTCTAAAAACGACGAAATAAATGTAATTCCTGTAATATATATTTTACTTCCTAATAAAACAAAAATTGTTTATGATGAGCGTTTATTTTCGATGATAAAAGCACACATTCCAAACTTTAATCCTGAATCATTTACATTGGATTTTAAAGTTTCGACTATTCAATCAATAAAACAAATATTCCCTAATGCTGAAATATATGGTTGCAACTTTCATTTTAATCAATCACTTTGGAGAAAAGTTCAAAACATAGGTTTAGCGAATAATTATAAAGATGATGCAGATATTAGATTACACGTTAGAATGTGTTCTGCCTTAGCTCATATTCCAATTGATGACATTAACGAAGGTTGGATTATTATTATGACCAATACACCTGATATTGATAAGCTTAAAATATTTTATAATTATTTTATTGAACAGTGGCTGGAAAACCCAATTATTTCAAGGAGTGTATGGAATTTTTATCAAAGAAGACATCGAACAAATAACATTGTTGAAGGGTGGAACAGTAAATAAAATAAAATATTAAATAAGCCACAACCAACTTTTAATGATTTGTATCACTGTCTAAAAAAAAGGCTGAAAATTCTGATTTATTATATGAACGCAGTTACTTAAATATAGAAGGGAAAAGAAGAAAAAAAACTTATATACAATTAGACCAACGAATCAAAAAGACATTAGCTGAGTATGAAGTTGACAAAAATTTGACAAAATATTTGAATATCATTGCTAATCTTCAAAAATTCGAATAAGTAATATAATATTAATAAAAATAATAGTAATAAGACAGTAATAATAATAATAATAATAATAAATAATAATAACAATAATTATCTTTTAAACACGCCAGTAAAAATTACTGCCAGTCCTAAGCCTGGAAAAGTGTGAAGGAAAGTTAAATATATATCACATGTACCTACCTATATATTTAGTATATAGAATCAATATAGTACATAAAGTATATTATATATATATAGTATAGATATAAATAAGCTGACCGCAAACGGCACGAAAAAGGTGCCGACCGCAAATGTCCCGGAACCCGTCGCCACACACTGACACACCAATATAATAATAATAATATTAGGTACATTTTAAGTTGCCGACAACAATGGACTCAACAATATTATAATTATTAAGGTATAGTAGTTATATAAAAAAAAATATATATCAACATCGTATAGTATAATATTATAGTACCTATAATAAAGAAACGAATGTTCCCACTTCATCTCTTCTCTGATTAATTGGGTGCTTTATTAATTGGAATAATTCGAATAATTATTGTCAAGCGAGCCTGTCTCATTTTTGACGAAATACCGTTCAAAAAAGATAATATAAATATTTGGTTATACAATTTCAATTGGATTTTTTGGTAGGTGAATGCCATAAAATGTACGTATAATATGAAAGAAACTGCAAAACAAACTAAGACAAATCTAACGGAAATATATGCCGAAAATGTCAAAACTTTAGATCCAGAATCACAAGCTAGAGTACCACCTGAACCTATAATGAAACGAACAATACGTAATCAAAGAAAAACGAATCATCCAACTAGTGGAACTAATATAGCGGGAGAATGGTGTACAACTGGAAATCCGGATAATAAAAGATTACTTTTGGTTGACGATTGTGACGACGATGACGAAGATAGGATAGTTATTTTTGCAACTAATTAAGCTAATTAATATTAGTTCTTTTTAAATAAATGTCAATAGCAAAATTTCTAGTCAGCCGTATGTGCATTTGTACGTAATGCGTCGAACATAATAATAATAATAATATAAGATTTGCTGAATGTATGTAATAAAATAATATGTCATTTTTCACCGAAAATGATGGGCTGAAGTGACGTCATAGGCCCGAGGCGGGCGAAGCCATCTCAAACATCATCAACTCAGTACAAGCAGTCGTCGTCAAGTATTATTTTCCCCCCCAACATTCCCCTTTTTTCATTTTGATTATGTATCACCCTAGATTTTTATATACTCAGATTTTCTTCAGAGGTGCCCCGGTAACCGTCCTGCGGAGCCGTGGGTCGTTTCCTTTAATACATCTAAATGTATAATGCGTCATACCGACGTATGATTATCATTCCGTGCCGGTAACCGCTTGTCGGAGCCGTAGCATTATCGTATATATTTTTCCCTGTATTTTGTGCACTTTGCCATGTACCAAATTTTATATTATTTTATTCATATGGTTTAAAACACACCCTTTTCTTAAAACCCTGTAAAATATAACTATATGATTACCTTATATTTTGTCACATTTTTTTATTAATATTATTTATTTTCCCCAATATAAGTCCTCGGTATTTATTTGCCGTTGCGTGTATCAAAGCCTATGAGCTCCACCGACTTGGCCTTCGGGTCATCACGCGGTGCGGCTCCTAGGTCACGACAGAAGTGTTCCCCTTTTGTCGTGGGTGGTTTTTGGTAGGTAAAATGCCCGAATTCTCACAATTTATTTCAATTTTACATATATCACATGTATAATTAACCGTTGAACATTGTAGAATCTCTTCAATTTCTTCTTCAGTCGTAATAGTTTGAACAAAATTATTTGGAAGTCTTGAACTTGTCAATCCAACTTTTGGGTCATTTCCAAATAACGCGTTATATGGGCTTCTACCAATAGTACGGTGAAATGAACAATTTTTTTGCCACTGAACAAATTGAAGACCGACTCACTGGGACACATTGTCTTGCATCCATGCTCTTAACATATGTTCAACGTCTTGATTGGCCCGCTCAATACTCCCTTGACTCTGAGGATGCCTTGGACGTCCATGTATAATAACACACTCCGGCCAAAGTTGTTTTAATTCATCGATTACACAGTTAACAAACTCTCGGCCATTATCACTTTGTAAAATACTTGGCGCTCCAAATGTTAGAAAAATACTTAGCAAATTAGTACTAACTTCTATAGCCCTTTTACTTTCCATAGGACGGAGGGATATAAATTTTGTATTGTGATCCTGATAGTTAAGTATCCATTTATACTTTCCATCTGGGACAGACTGAAAATCAATTAGGTCCACTTGTCCTCTTTCGTTAAAATCATTTGATGTAATAGGTTTAATAAGTTTGCGGTTCATTGACTTTTTACAGCTACAAGTTTGACAAACTGTTAAAAAAATTTCGATAGCTAGTCTCGGAATGTAGTACTCTTTTTGTATTGCCATTCGAAGTTTGACATTTCCACCATGCCCAGTATTTATATGAAAGCTTTTTATTTTGTCATATAAATCTTCATAGCTTACAATATACCTATAAATAAAATTTAAGTTATTAAAAATTATATTTTTTTATGAAATAATATTGTCATTGTATTACCTAATATTTTCTTCGTTTTCTGTAGGTTTGTATATCAAAAACTTTTGGCCCGCAACTTTAAACACTGTATATGTTGCGAGTAAATAATACTCTCGGCGTGTTTTCGTACATCTAAAGATAAAAAGTATATAATTTCATTTATAATTTTTATCAATTCAATTAAGCATATTTTTTAACGTTGAAGTAAATAAATACTAGTATAATAATTATAAAAAATTACAGTGTATAAAAATTACATAGATATTACGTTTTAGAATCTGAGCTGAGCGTAAGATCGTAAGAATGAATGTGATCACTTTTAAAAAAAACATTAAAAATACCAAAAAAATTATGAGTACGAAAAATATTTAAATATTTAAAAATGCTCATAATTTTAATTCACTTAAAAATTAAAATATCGTAAAAACTCAACGAGAGAATATATAATGTTCTTAATAAAAAATTTGATAATATTGGCCTATTCACAATAAGATATAATACAATATAATATAGATAAAGTAATAATAATAATGATATTATTACAATATACGCTATATACGAGGGACGTCCAGAAAGTAAGGTTACAACATATGTTAAAAATTGAATAATGGATATATTTAAATGAAATTTACAAAATAAGTGTCAAAACATGTCATTATTTCTCTACATAATCGCCATTAAGATAAATACATTTTTGAAGCCAAGGGACCAGTTTTTGTATACTTTCGTCGTATACCTTCCGCTCCACCTCCCGAAGCCAATTTTCGACAGCATCCTGGACCTCCTCGTCATTTTAAAATCGTTGTCCACCTAAAATCTCCTTCAATTTATTGAAAAGATGATAATCAGATGGTGCCAGGCCCGGGGAGTAGGGTTGGTGAGTCACAATATCTCACCCAAATGAAACAAGCAGGTCCTGAGTGAGACGGGCGGTATGCGGTGTCGCGTTGTCATGAAGGGAGTGACACACCACGAGTCAGCATTCCTCTCCTTTTGTCCTTGATTTTTTTTTTCAACTTTTTGAGTGTCTCACAGTATGCAGTTGAATTTATGGTGGTTCTTTTAGGCATAAAATCGACCAATAATAACCCTTTCCGGTCCCAAAAAACAGATGACATGATCTTTCTCTCTGAAAATTGGACTTAGAATTTTTTGGTTGATGGTGAATGGGATGGCGCCACTGTAGAGATTGCCTTTTTGATTCGGGAGTATAGTGACACACCCACGTTTCGTCACCAGTCACAATTGAGTCAAGAAAAATTTCACCCTCGCTTTCATACCGGAATCGAATAACAGAGCGTATATCACACCTACGGTAGGTGGAGCGATTGAAGGACGAACTGTTTGACGCGTTTGGCTGCTGTGACGACATTTCGTAACGGACTGAGGCGTTTGAATATTTGTTTTGATAGTTAGGTAGAAAATTCTCTACATGACTGTGGTGACAACTTTGAAAAATAAAATTCCTTTCGTTCTACACAGCCCTTGTAACCTTACTTTCTAGACGTCCCTCGTAAGTTAGGTACATTATATTATTAATTTACATTATAAATATAAAATTATACGGATATTAAATTTTTTATAATTATAGCACATACGTTTAATAAATTATATTCGTGTTATTTCTCTTCTCTCATATTTTGTAATGTTGATATGGTTTTTATGCACAGTAAATTGTCATTGTTTTATTTATTTAATTAAATAAATTCTTACGTTTTAGTTTTAGCAGCTTCAATCTCGGTGATCATTATTTGAATTTGTTCCTCTTGACTAAAAGGTTTTTTCTTCGGCTTCGTTGCATAATATTCTTGCAACTTTTCATAAAATAATACTTTTTCCATATTTTATAATTTTATAAAATAACGTATTAGTAAGTCAACAACTGCAGGTATAAGACAGAATGGCAGACAATAAAATTTTCAACGGGATCATACGATATCTGTACAATGTACATCTGTATATTACTATATATCTATACAGTCATTTTATATCTTATCTTGAAATTATCAGATCGACTGAAAAACTAGTTTATACAATTACAATGTACGAGTTACAAATTATAACAAGCAACTTTTATATTTATTTAAAACCCAATTAGGTATAGTAATTTTACACAATGTGGATAAAATGAATTTCATCCACTTCATGAAGAGGTTAAACAATTTTCCATATAGTGTAATAAAAAATCATTTTCACTAAATGGATGCGACAGATAGACGTACTAGTAATGTATGGAGCCATTTTACAGTGTTTGATCAAAATAAAAAAATTGCTAAGTGTGATCAGTGTTTAAAAAATATTCTTACCATTCTACACTAACCAATCTTAAAAAACATCTAGCTGGTGTTCATTCAATAAATATGTCTACCAACACATCTACAGTAAGTACAAACCCATGGATTTATATTTATTTAAAAAAACATTAGATTAAATTATAATAAAATTACAGTCGCCTAAAGTTATTTAGATAATATATATTATAAACTAACTTCAGTCGTAAAATTAAAAAACCCAATAATATAAAACAGAACATATTCAAATTAAACATTGAAAATTAATAATAAGTATCTATAATAAAATAACACACTAGACAACTGTAATTTTGAATTGTTTTTTTTAAATAATTTATATCAGTGGCGGCTCGTGGGGTTCATTGAAGGTGGGGCACAAATATTTTCTTCTTTTTCCACAATGACAACTTTGAACTTACCATCAATTCCTGTTGATTTTTTAAATAAAATTAAATAAATGTTTTGATACCTTTGATACCAAAACCTTATACGCTTATAAAGTATCTTGCACAACAAATAATTTTAAAAAAAATTATGGTTTAAAAATAAATATTAAATATAATTATTATGCCGTTATAATATTTAATACAATATAATTAAAAGTTATAACACAATATTATGCAGTAGTTATATTTTTGAATTTCAAATCGATCCGTCTGTCTTTTTTCTTCATGAATACTTTGATGACTTCTTCATTAAAATTTGATATTTGATTCACCATTTTCTTTTCAATTGATAACATCGCTAATGCTGTTAGTCGCTCTTCTGCCATACTATTTCTAAGAAATGTTTTTATCCTCTTCAATGTCGAAAACGATCTTTCTGCTTCTGCAGATGTCATAGGTATTGTTGCTATAATACGTATAAGTTTAAATGTTTCTGAAAATATTTGTTCCAAGTTGTTATCAATAATAAACTGTAGTAAATTAACAGCACCAATTACGCTACGAAAATCTGTTCGTTTATATATAAGTTCCAATTCAGTTTGTAGCTTACTTTTATTTAAAAAAGGGTAAGCTTCAATTGTTTCATCAACATATGTTTGTGGAAAACTTTTTTCATACAAAGGAAATTCGGTGGACATAAATAATAGAGACGCGTTTAAATGAGCTTTATATTCGAACCTATCTTTAACGCAGACAATAAGAATATCACATACTTCTTTTGCAACACAAATTCTAGAAAGTAGTGTATCATCATCACGTTTTCTTTTTTGTCTACATTGTGTTACTTCACCTGGCATTTCAGTTTGAAAATTATCAAAATTTCGTTTTTCTTTTTGAATATTTTCTTCAAATCGAGAAATGGCATTTTTCACCTCGATAGAGTCAATTTTCCGTTTTTGCAATTGGTTATATAATATATCTACATGTGGCATTAAACAATGAAAAACATTTAACCAAAATATAAATTTTTCATCATTTAACATTCTACGTATAGCGCACGCCTGATTAATTGCGAAATTACGCTATGTTGTGAACCGGTATCAATTTCGAAGCTTACATTATTGTTTTCTACAATTAAATTTACTGTAAACGATTTCACCGCTTTATTTTGAGAATTTTGATCAATTATGGAAAAAAAAGTATTCGAAAGATCATAATTAACTGTTTCGTCATCATCATTATTATCATACAAAAATTTATTTTGTGTTTTGTATTTTTCTTTTCTTTCTTACCCTTTTTACATACGGTGGACAAATGACGTTTTTCAACACAATTGTTGCACTCGAAGTCCTTGTATCTGCAGTCTTTTTTAAAGTGATTGGAACGGCCACAATTCCCGCATTTGATTTTTGATTCCTTGTATGTGTTGAACCCCTGCTTGGCAGTATGTCCATTATTTTTTTGTTGATATTTCAAGTCTGCGTATTCTTCTTTTTTCCAGCCACTCTTGTCATTTATTGCAGTTTCTTTGGCTGTCGCGATTTCCATTAGATTTGAATATGTAACTCCAATTTTTGAGGCATCTTCTTCTAACAGACGATCTTGGATTGGTCCTGAACCCATTCCGACAACAAATATGTCTCTAATGACTGTTGTTAGTTCCGACGAAAACCCACATTTTGAAGCAAGATTTTTGACACGTGCACACCGATTCATCTTGTCTTTGTTTAGCTTGATAAAATGTATACCTAGCTACGAAGTACGATTTTAATGGTTTGAAATATTTGTTCAAACTTTTCATTAGAGTTTCATACTCAAAATCGTTTGGCGTGCTAGGAACACATAAACTAAAAAGTACTCTGTGAATTTCCTCACTGACTGATGATTGATGATAATAGAATGGCTCTTTTTTGAATATTATTTTCGATGGCATTTGCCAAAAAAAAATTTGTCAATTTTGACTCAAAAATTGTGATATCCATACCTGTTTCAAAGTTTCCAGGCGACCCAATAACTTGATTAAAGTTCGTTATGGATTCTGTCTTAGGAGTTGCCATTTTGTATTAGTATGAATACAATACTTGAAACTTCTAATGCACTAGTGATTACGATTAAATTATTATTTTCATCGTCGCCAATTTGTTATGTATTATAAATATAGACATTTATTGTTAACAGTATAAATCGTAATGGCGTACAATATATTTCTACTCGCTAATAACCGATGGACAGTCCCCACCGATCGTAATATGATACTTATGATTATTGTTAGTATAAACAGTATAGGTGTAATATCATATAATATAAATGCTGAATATGCAACAATTACAATTCACAATAATGTATAATGCAAGTACTATACAGAATACAGTATACACATTTGTTTATTTTTATTTTATTAAAATATTTTTATAATTATTTTTTATCTATAATATTATTTTTTTCTTTATAAATGAAACTGACATTATTTAAGTAATAATAATTATTAGTTATAACTAATTTCATTTATTACTTAAATATTATGACAAAGGAAAATGTTTAAATTATAAGTAGGCACTATTAAATTTAAAAATGTTCTATATTATTATTTTATTTTTTTTAAATGCCTTTTACATACCTAGTTATTATTTTATTATATTTAAATATCTTTTATATAATTATTACAAAAAACTTAAAATAATAATCATTATTATTAAGTATTATTAATTAATAATAATATATTTTTGATTTATCAATAACTATTATTATATACTCTTACAAAGACAAATGTTTGTATTATAATTATTATTTAAAATTAAATACAAATTTAAGTGTTGTATATTAGTATTCTTTAATTAATCATCATCATGTTCAATTGGTGAAATCCAAATTGTATTAACTGTCAAAGAAAGAAACAGTAGGTAATAAATAACATATCTACTTACCTACTAATACAAAATAATATACTAAATATTTAAACTATACTATTGTTTAATAAGTATATAAATTATTAAAATGAAATAAAATAACAATTAACATTTAACAGGCAATACTAACAACAGTTGAATACCGATACCGAACAGTTGTCGGTGATTCTAACATTAGAGAACGGTTATTTAATTAACAGTCATTTTATTAGAATAGTAGTTTTTCCAAGTAATGCTGCTGATAATGAACTACACCGATAACCGTGCCACCGACTCACCGTGGATAAAACGCCAAAACAAAAAATAACAATAACTGTTATTTTTTCTTCCAATCAACAGCTTGTTCCTGTTACTGTAGTCATAGATAATAAAGAATAGATAGGCTATTCCTATACTTTTAACGTTAAGTGCCGCGGTCCTAGAGAGCAGATATATCTGTCTCATAAAAGTGCTCTATACCAAAATGGTTGTTGTGGTTACTTGTATGGTTAATAAGAGTTTTTATCATAATATCTTTATTATCTATGATCACAAGCCACAACGACCAATTCGAATATTCCAATTAAACGATTTCATTTTTAAAATTTAAAATATCTGTAATTACTATTTAGTATTTACTGAATACTAATTAGTTATTAGTTTTGGTTGTATTTGATTAAAACATAATTATGGTTCACCGTTGTGTTGTGTGTAAAGCACATGACAATCCGAAAACTGGTGACATAACTCTGTCATTCCATTTGTAAGTATCATAATATCATTCATAATGGGCTTTAATATTATTACCTATTATTTATTTAAGAATATATATATTATTATAGGTTTCCAAGAGACGTTACATTACGGAAAAAATGGATGGACAGTCTAGGACTTACCTCCGGGTCTAATTGGCACCAGTTATGTTCAAAACATTTTGATGTAAATTGTTTCAAAAATATAAATGGTTACAAACGTAAACTATTGCCTACTGCTGTACCAAGTTCATGCACTACACAATTTGAAGTAGTTCATCAGATTTGTACACCTGGTACCACAAATGTAGAAGAAAGCATTGAAAATAATGAAAATCCAGAAGGAAATATAAGTTCATGCACAACTCAATTTGAAGTAGCACATCAGATTTATTCACCTGGTACCACAATAGTAGAAGAAAGCATTGAAAATAATGAAAATCCAGAAAAACATAACTTAAGTTTATTGGACACTTCTTTTAATAAAAGGTAAACAAAATGTATTATTTATTATTAAAAATTTGAATTCTTGTCATGTTATTTTTTATTTTTCCAGTTTTTCTGATTGCTCTGTGATTGCAACACCAACCAAAAAAATAAAAAAATTGAATAGTACACGTGTTGGTGACCTGTCTATTGACAATTTTTCAACTCCAAAAAGGGCGAAGAAACATTTAAATGTTCTCAAATCTACAATATCAAGTTTACGACGCAAAAATAAATTGTTGAATCAGAAAATTTCTGAAATTGCTGCTGATAATTTAAAGGTACCTTAAATTCAGTGAGTTACACTTAAGATGTCCGGTGCCAATTTTCAAAATTTCACCGGACATCCTAATGTGATCATTAGCATAGGCGCAATTTGGAAAAATATTTTTTTTTTTTTTTTTTGGGGGGGGGGGGTCTACATTTACAATAGAGACCCGCAGGTCTAATATGGCAGTAGGTCATATTTTACGTTTGTAACCATTTATATTTTTGAAACAATTTACATCAAAATATTTGAACATAACTGGTGCCAATTAGACACGGAGGTAAATCCTAGACTGTCCATCCATTTTTTCCGTAATGTAACGTCTCTTGGAAACCTATAATAATATATATATTCTTAAATAAATTATTGGTAATAATATTAAAGCCCATGATGAATGATATTATGATACAAACAAATAGAATAATGTGTCTTCATTTTTAGAATCCATAATATGTGCACTTAACACAGACAGTCATTACACTATATTTTTCTAACTGGAATTTATATCCGTAAATAAAGAAATTATTATTATTATTATTATAGTTCCCAAAACGTCTACTTTAGTTTGTTAGAAGTTAGAAAGTTATTATGAATTAAAATCAACTACTTAAATCTACAACTGCCCAGCTCTGTAATTCGATAGTTAAATAATACAATTAACGGTTGATTGGAATCAAAAAAACAAAAACCCAAACCAATTATTATGTTTGTAATGTTAAATTGACCTTAAAATTATATTTTATTGATTCAATGTTCCAACTAATTAAATTAATTGTTAATATAATATTATTATTATAATTGTTGTTTATTACCATTTAATTACTGGTAATTATTATTAGAATAGAAATTTTGTGAATAAATAAATATTATTATTATATTCAAACCATATTTAATTGGCATATAATTTGTTTTATTTATTTTAGGCATTAGGTTCTGATGTCTTAGAAAGGTTAGTTAAAAATGGATTATCTGGGAGTCAACTTTGTTATTCAAAAGAACTAAAGCAGTTCTCTGTTACATTACAATATTACTCACCAAAAGCTTATTTATATGTTAGAAAAACTTTTAATAATCAACTTCCTAATCCTCAGACATTGCGTAGATGGTATATGGTAGTGGATGGAAATCCAGGATTTACTATGGAATCTTTTGAATCAATTTCTAAGATGGCTAAAGACCGATCTATTTGTTGTAATTGATGAGATGTGTATACGAAGACACGTAGAAATGGATAGTCAACGTAAGATACATGGTTATATTAATATGGGCGCTGAATATTCATATGACAATGACAATATACCTGAAGCTAAAAATGCTTTGGTATTCCTTGTAGTCGGTATCAACGGATACCGGAAAATGCCCATTCCTTATTTCTTGATAGATGGATTAAATGGTAAGGAGCGGGCAAATTTGTTAAAGAAGGCTATTGAACTCTTACGTGTAACTGGTGTGACATTATGCTCAGTTACTTTTGATGGTGCAAAAGTTAATTTAAAAATGTGCACAGAATTAGGAGCCAGTTTTAGTATAGAAAATCCAAGACCATATATACTTAATGGTACACAAGATAAATTGTATTGTTTTTATGACCCTGCGCATATGTTAAAATTAATACAAAATGCTTGGAATAACAGAACTATTATTAAGAATTCTAAAGGAGAAGAAATAAATTGGGAATACTTTAAGAAGCTTTATGAACTTGAACAAAGAGAAGGGTTACGCCTAAGAACTAAACTTACAAGACGACATATTAATTTTCATAATGAAATTATGAATGTTAGGTTGGCTGCACAAACCCTTAGTAATAGCGTAGCAGATGCATTGACCTACCTATCACAAAATAATGATGAATTTACTAAAGCAGGACCAACATCAGAGTTTATAAAATATATTAATAACGTCTTAGACATTCTTAATAGCAGAAACAAATTTTCTACAAAACCTTATGGCAAAGCAATATCAGATGAAACAATACCATTTTATAAACAAATTTTTAATATACATTAGGGGTTAGAATTTTCAGATGGAAAAAAAATTATCAATTCTAATGGAAATACTGGTTTTGTTGGTATGATAATGTCACTTACAAATGCAGTCGAAATGTTTAGCAATTTACGATCAAAGGGAAAAATAAATTATTTAATCACCTATAAAATTAGTCAAGATCATATAGAAACTACATTCAGTGCTATCAGAAGTAGACTAGGCTACAACAACAACCCAACATGCAAACAATTTAAAGCTGCATACAAACGCATATTAGTGCACAATGAAATAGTTGGGTCTGAATTTGGCAACTGTTCTATATTGGATAACACTAAAATGTTAACAGTTACCTAGTACACGTGTAGAGGAGAAGCAAATTGATGATACTTGTAAACCAGAGGTTCATCTTTTGGACCATGATTACTTTGAATCTTATATAAATATTTGAAAATATGTTGGGGATACTTCACAGTATATTGCTGGATTTGTAATAAAAAAAATATTAAAATCTATTACTTGTTCTATGTGTCAAGCTTCATTAATCACAAATAATTCAAATGATAACAGAAACACTTTACTCAGTATAAAAAATCGTGGTGGTTTAATTTTCCCCAGTAAAAGTGTTGTAGTAGTCTGTCAAGAAACAGAAAGATTAATTCGAAGCTATCCACCTACTTATTTCAACAATAATAAAAACAAATTATATTTATTGGTTAAAATTAAACAGACTTTGTACAAATATAACAGAGAACTTTTTCCAACCTGCCCTGATCAAGAATCATTTTTAGATACACACAAGAATCAAATTATAAAGTTAATTGTTTTTAAATATGTAGACATTCGTGTATTTCATGAAGTCCGAAAAGTGAATGATACAAATATAAAATCAGGCCGTTCTAGAGCTAAATTTACAAAAATGGTACTCTTCAATCATGAATAATTAATTTGTTGGTATTATTTAATATTAGGTACCTATGTTTTTATTATAACTTTTTCTTATTATTAATAATTTGACATTGCAATGCCCTCTTTTTGATTATTATAATAAGTATTATTATTATATTATTTTTTATTATGATATTGTTATAATATTATATATTATATGGTTATTAAACCTTTTTATTATTATTAAAAATTTAACATTGCAATTGTCTTTATTTGATTATTATAATATTATATTGCTACTATTATTTTTCATTATGATATTATTATAATATGTACATTATATAGAAATATTATTTATTTAATTTTGACTAATAATTATAAATTTAATATTATATTATAGTTATTATTATAGTTTTGATAATTCTAGAATTTTAAAAATGAGTGGAATGCTAGAATCAAAACTGGTAGTAAAAGTGTATTCATGGAATAAAAAAAAGAAAGCACTTTGGGTGAGTGTGTTCGGGAACGTGTGATAAGGGAACATGGCCTATCCATTCTTTATTATCTATGACTGTAGTAGTAACTGTTATAAATCACTGTTACTGTTATTATTTGCCATCACCAGTGTCGGCCGTCGTCGATTGACATTGAATTCAAACGGCTATTACGCGGGACCACGTCAGGGTTGCCATTACCAGAAGAACTACCTGGGCGTTCTATGCCAGTGCCTTATTTTATTGCGGGAAATGGTGCGTTTCCTTTAGATAAGAATCTTATGAAACCGTATTCTGGAAATTATGCTAAAGGAACTCCCCAAAGAGTGTTCAACTATCGTTTAAGTAGAGCTTGCCGTGTCGTCGAAAACGCCTTTGGTATAGCATGTTCAGTGTTTCGGGTTTTAAGAGAACCAATGCTTTTGGAGCCCGAAAAAGCCGTGTTACATACACAAAATCCAAAAGCGAGAAAGTGGTAATTCCTCTGCAGTACAGTAGGTTACAAGAGGGTTACTGTAATGAATGTAATGGATAGAATTAAATTTGAATCCAATGATATTATATCATTGTATACGAAAAACGATTCTGAGCGGATAAAATTTATATGTCTAGGATACATTATAGATTATAAAAATTTTTCAAATCTTAGATTTAAAAAGAAAATTTTTTTCTAGTTTAAAATAATTTGCGAATTATCGTAATTTTATCGTATGTTATCAAAATTCAAATTTTAAATGCTTGTAAAAAAAAAAAAAATTGTAACCATATATTTCTTTTCTTTTTCAACAGCTATTTTAAAAATATATTAGGAGCATTGTATAAAATGTTCAAATCTTAGATTAAAAAAGAAAAACTTTTATGAATTTCTATCTAAGATAATTTGAACATTGTCGTAATTTTTACGTATTAAGTCAATATTTGAACTTCAAATGCTAATAAAAAAAAATTGTACCTTTGTATTCTTATAATTTATTAAGAGGAACTTTGTATTAAATTTTCAAGTATTTTGATTGGGCCAAAAAAATTTTATCGACACTTCAAAAAAAAATTTTCAGAAAAATTGAAAATTTCATTTGTCTATAAATATCTCAAAAAGTCAAAATATTTTGAAAATTAAATTATGTAAAAAAAATACCAATCTAAATAACTGGAATTCAAGTATCTACGACTTATGCTTTTTGAATAACAAATGTTTCAAATCGTTATCGTTAACGCTATTTCGTAAAAATTTAAAATTCAAACGCACCTAAAATTTTTTGTATAGTGATGCTTCCAGTTTTCTCTATAGCTACTTGAAGAAAAACTTATGGAAAACATATTGTTGTATTTTAATCCTTAGTTATAAACACAAACATTTTTATGATTTTTGAACTTCAAAATAATTTGCAAATGTTCATGGTTTTGATGAATTTTTGTCAATATTTGAAGTTTAAATGATAATTAAAAAAAATTGTGACTAACGATTTTTAGTTTTTTATAGCTACAATAAGAACAACTCATAAGGAACCTTGTATTAAATTTTCAAGTTGTTTTGGTCATCCAAAATTTTTTCACCAACACTTCAAAAAAAAATTCTCATAAATTGTGATTAGTTTTTGAATTACAACCATAAAAAAAATCGATTTGTTCGAAAACTGGTTTTGCGCAAAAATTCCCGTTTTTCTGTCACTTTTTTTTTTGTTTTTCTCGATTACTTTGAAAACTGTTGGAAAATGTTTACTTTTTACCTTTACAATGCACCAAGGATATTCACTTTTCCATTGGAAACCATCCCAAAGTTGGAAATTGAAGCATTATTTCGACTAGTTTGCTGTACACAGACACAAAAAAAAAACACACACATCATTGTAAAATCAATACATTCATCACCCAAAATCAAATGATGATCAAAAATTGCATATGTCTATTAATAGTTAAACTTACAGACAACATACGTAAAAATCACGAAAATTCGCAAATTATTTTAAGCTAGAAATTCATTAATAATTTTTTTTAAACCTAACCCGAAGGCTGCCGCACCTGATCGGCCCAAGGTCGTGTCCTCCCTGGTTCAGGATGTCACTACAACACCGGTTTTTTTACGAGAAGAGTGTCACAGACTCTTTGCCGTGTAGAGTCCCTCTCTGCCAGACGGGGGTCCTACCGGGTGAAGGGGGGCCAACGAATTTAAAGAAGTACTAGAGACAGAAAATAGGCGGTGTAAAAGAGGACGAGGGGGGGGGGACAACGCGGAACTGGTATGACCGACCGTCTTACAAAAAACTGGTGTACTGTCGTACAGAGGGGATAAGGGGAATCTGCCAATAACCAGAAGAGAAATCGAGGGAGGAGAAAAAAGATTTATTATTAAATTTGGCTAGGATATCATCAATGGGTGGAGAAGCGTCTCGAGTGGGGAGAATAATTGTGTTTAATTTGCGAGCGTCCAAACATAAACGTAGTGTCTCGTCGGTTTTTATTACGGTGACAAGGGGATTATTGTATGGGGAATCCGATCGTTCGATCACCCCCCACTTAATCATCTTATCAATTTCTTTTTGTACGGCGGGACAACGAGAGAAAGGTACAGGGTATGGTTTAATTTTATAAGGGTCATGAGGTTTGATATTAAATTTATCAGAGAAAAGGTGTGGAGGCCGGGTTTGTCTTTGAAGATGTAATCATAATTTTGTAGGACGGAGGTCATTAAATTTTGTTGAGATTTGTTGAGGGGAATTTCATTTAAAGCAATATTTTTTCCAGTTTCGAAGGGATAAATTTGAGGTATTGGGTGTGAGGGACGTTCATACATTGTAAAGTGATCATCTGTAATATTAATATTTTTTAAAGAGTTGGCAAGACTACTGGGGCCATGATCGACGATTAATTTAAACGGTATTTTATTTTTTACAGAGGTAAGAGAGACAAGTTTTAAATTATAATCTATGGTCACCCCAAATTATTATCTACTGGTTGAGACTCTAAATCTGAGGATGAAATACCTAAGTAAAAATAGTGAAAAATTAAGAAAAAAAAATCCCTACATATAAATAATTATTTGATAAGAATAATCTATATTATGTACTTAAACAACTGTAGGGTTCTGAAGCAGCATCGAAATTAAAAGCTTCTATCTCTTCTTTAATTTTTCTCCTCTTGGTACGAGCTTTTAGATTTTTATACATTTTTTTATAAATCTATTTTATAACATTGTTTAAAATGATAATTAATAATGAAATTCTAAGGTTTTAAAATTAAAATATTAAAATACTTATATAGGTACTATCAATAAATACAAGAAATTTAAAAAAATCATAATTTTTAGGTAGGTACCTAAGTTATGAGAATCAATAATAATTGAACAATAAATAGAAATTATAAATACTCAGATAAAACAAATTATAGTATGTATTTAATTAAATAAATTTAACGAAATAACTTACAATGTGTATTATCCTTTTATTGGTGACTAGTGTTACGGATGATCCTGAGATGTCCGCACACAATTAAAGAACAAACACTTCCGAACTAATTATTACTTTCTATATTTTAATTTGAAAAGAAAACTTACAATAAATTTATGGAATTAATATAATGAGTTAGAAAATGGTCTGACAATAAAATGTTCTGAAGAGAATAACAATGTTCTGTCTTACTATTCTAAAATCCAACTGCCACGGCTTGCTATACGAGCCGTGCCTATAGCCAGCGCTTGCCTGGAATTGCTGTCACAGCAATCCTTCCAGACAGTCGCCGCTGTACAATAATTTTATACGCTAGCTATATTATATACTAACTAATATGACCAGGGGTTCTTAACACCCCCCAACTTAAATGGAACTTAGGGACCTAATGGTTCCAAATGTTCCGTACAATATGTGTTAACAACTAAATTTTATGCTTATAATATCTACTTATTGATTATTCAATGTTAAAATATTCGGTATATCCGGAGAATACATTCTAATTATTCTATTTCTAAACTTAATAGCTAATCCACTAGCTACAGATATTACAGTTATTATTAAAATATACACAAGTACCATATGAAATTCCATTTGAAATATTATTAAAGGGTCTGTTGTCACCTTTTGTAATTTACTTATTTCTACTAACCTTTTGGCAATAGAATTGAAATCGTGTATGATACTTATGTCTTTTAGGTTCTGAGGAATTATATTTTTAAGACTTTCTGATAATAATACTTCATGTTTTTTTATTCTCCGGGATTAAATCTGTATAGATACTTCTATTAGATCTACTTGTCGGAAATATAATGGAATAATCTGTATGGATTTCACAATCCTGAGAGGTAGTCAACCTTCCTACGCCTGAGATCTCTAACGTTACTATTTGTGGGGGTTCCACACACTTGATAGTTACTAAAGTTGGTTGTGTATAAAATAACCATGCATTGGAATCTATTAACTTATCCCAAATGGGTGTTGTTAATGTTACCAATTTTATTTTACAAGTTTCTGGGATTGTCTGATATGCTAAAAGTGCTACTTCACAAAGGTTTGATCTCGAGCGGCGGTGAAATGTTTGACCACCTTTACATAATTTATAGGTTCCTAAATTTACACATGCTTCCCACTGTTTCCCTGTTATAGTGAAAAATTCCTCGTTATCATTGTTAATTACCAAATATTCAACTTCTGGTTCGATTAAAATTACTGTATTGGTAGAATATAGAATTGGTAATGAAATGAGTCGATACACATTAAATACTTTACTTGCAACTAAAGGTATCTCAATAGAGAATATTAAGTACTCGTCTTGCACAAAAATCGTTTTTTCAGAGATTTTGAAAAGGTTTGGCATGGACTCCGGTATTAGTTCTATAGGGAGGCTATTTCCCATGGGTAAGTTGATTTTAATTTCTTTTAATTCTTGTATCAATTTTCTGGGGGTAATTACGCTAGTATGGATTTTGCCATCTAGTGCTGCATTTATAATGGCAATAAGATTCTGTGTTTCGTAAGCATATTGATTTAGAGTTACCTCAAATAAAAAGGCTTGTTCTAACAGCTTATTTTTGAATTCTAATCTGTTAATATTAACGATACTTTCCTTAGTCAGTCCTTGTAAATACCGTAAGTTATTTTCAAGTTTCTGATGATGCTCTGTGACTTCCTGCAAAGTATGGTTCGCGTCCAATATTTCTGCTTGTACAACTCTTGTTTTTTCTTTGACTAAATTAATATTTCGAATTTTGTTTTTGGTTAATTCTAAGATTTGGTTAAAAATGAATTCGGTGTCGATTTTCGAGTATACACCATACAAAACGTTGATCAGGCGCTTGAAGGTGCCTCCCAATCCTCGGCGATTTCGAATTTCATTGTTTGAGTTATGCTCTATCGATAACATTGCGTTACGACGATTTATTTGGATTTCATACAAATATGGTCGGGTTGTAGTAGAAAATTGGTGAAGGAATTGATTACAAATGTTTTCTATTTCTGCATTACAAAAGTTTGCTATCATTTGCTTACAAATTGTCTCCATTTCAATATACTGGGTCATCAACTTATCATAATTTGTGGTCAAGATTTTAATGTCCACATACGTTACCAAGTTCCATGCAGTGTAAGAAGTTTTGATCATTCCATGAGATTCGTAATAGAGTCCTTTGTGGTCCGGGAAGGTAGTTATGTTATAATTTTCTTGAGCTTCTGATGTACTATCCCATATCCACATTATCAGGATTATAATTTTCGGAATTGATGTATTTTTCTTGAAAACTCCAAAGAACGCCATAATGAGTTTCCTAGAACAAATTAATTTTCTGGTTTATTTTTTTTTTCATGAAATAACTTCAGTAAATTCTGATGAATGGTCTGGTTTTTCTTGTTACTTTTTTTTATGGTTACATTCTTATTTGTGGGGTTTACATCCAAAATTTCATACGGACCTAACCACTTCGGGGCCAGTTTGTTCTTTGGGGCTTTTTCTTGCAGTAAAACCTTCTGTCCTACTTCAAAACTTTGATGTTTCGCTGTTTTGTCATACTGTTCTTTTGACTTACTCTTTGCTTCCAGCAAATTGCTTCTTGCCAAAGCCTGAGCTTCTTGCATTTGTCTTTTGACTTCATATTGATAGTCATTATAATTGTATTGAGGTTCTGGTTCGTTAGTGAGAGATGTGGGGATTTTTACAGAATTTCCATAAACCAAATGATACGGCTGGAATTTCGTAGCTGAATGAACAGTGGAGTTGTGGCAAAACATCGCATACGGGATTCTTGTATCCCAGTTTAGCTGATCCTTTCCGATAAAGTTTCGTAAATATTCTGCTAGAGAGCGATGACTTCTTTCGAGACTGCCATTGCTCTGAGGGTGATAAGGTGTAGTCGACGTCTGCCGGATTTTGAGGAGTTTACACACCTCTTTAAAAACGTTGCTTAAGAACTCCGTACCACAGTCCGTCACTAGACTTTGCGGTATTCCATGTAAGCATACGAATTTGGTCACAAAATGTTGTGCTACCGTATTTGCTTCATGATTCTCCATGGGGGAAGCCCATGCGAATTTAGTGAGGTCGTCCTGTAACGTTAAAATGAAAGAATTCCCACTATGTTTACGGGGTAATGGTCCGACGACATCTAGGAATATCTTTTCGAAGGCTCTGGTAGCTGTACTGGTAATCACCATAGGCTCTTTTGGTGTTCTTGTTGCTGTTTTATTCTTTTGGCAATCCGGACAATGTCTTATGAATTGTTTGATTTGTTTTCTCATACCCTTCCAATTATGTTCTTCATACAACTTATTGAACGTTCTGGTTAATCCATGATGTCCTCCTAGAGGGTTTTCATGTAATTCTCTTATTTTCTGTATTTTCTGATCTTCTGTTAACTGCTCTCTGGTGTAGACACAGACTTTGATGTTCGAATTCCTAAAGGTATTTCGAAGCATGTTTCGGATAATCTCCCATTGTAGTCCGTCTGATTCACTTCCCATTCTTGGACACGCGAGATTGGTTATTTTTAAATCCATACACAATTCTTTGAGCTTCTGTAAACAAATATAGATTGATTTGTATGTAGACTTTTGCCAGTGATGCTCTTTCGTTATTAAATAGAATATTGTTCGTTGTTCTAACTGAATTACAGCTACTTCCGTAACTGATTTTTGTTCTTGTCGCAATTGGTTCACATGTCCAAACTTCCGTCTCATTTGAAGAGCGATACTTCGAGACATACTGAAATCGGCGGAAACACATTGTCCTATTGATGTAGTAGGTTCTGAATCGAAGATATTTCCTGTTAGCTCAATTACATTGGTAGTAGGTTTAGCTTCGGTATTGAGAAAAAGTTGGTAATCATCTGAAGGTTCTGTATTGCTTAGAGGTTCTGAAGGGTTTGAGATTTCAGGTGATTCTGTGTTTTCAATTCTGTCGAAATCATTTGTAGACGTTGAGCTATCGTCTAGTCTTAAAAGTTCTGACTTAGTTTTGGATCTAGTCGTGACAGTTCTGATTCGACTTAATGCGTCCGCGTTGGTGTTGTTAGCGCCTGGCTTATAATGGATTTCATAATCGTATTCCTCCAATTTCAACCTCCATCGGATTAGTCGGGACCCGGGGTCCTTTACGTTGAAAAGCCAGCTTAACGCTCGATGGTCTGTAATAATGTTGAATTTCTGCCCATATAAGTACGGTCGGTATTGTTTAACTCCCCATACTATTGCACAAAGTTCTTTCTCCGTTGTATTGTAAGTTTGCTCTGCTTTGTTAAGAGTACGCGATGCATAAGCTATTGGTGGATCATTCCCAATTGGTCCTTGAGATAATATGCAGCCAATTGCAAAATTGCTGGCATCGCATGTGAGGTTAAATGGTTGTTCAAAATCAGGGTATTTTAGGAGAGGTTCTTTTGTAAGAATAGCTTTTAATTTGTCAAACGCTTCTTGGCAAAGGTCCGACCAATAAAATGGAACATCCTTTTTCAATAACGACGTAAGCGGTTTTGCAATTTGCCCATAATTTGGAACGAAACGTCGGTAATAACTGGACAGTCCCAAAAATGATTTGATTTCCTTAGCGTTTGTTGGCGTTGGAAATTTTACTACGCAATCAATCTTCTGTGGGTTTGGCCTTACTCCCTTGTCGGTTATGACATGACCTAAATAGTTCACTTCTTTTCGCATGAATGAACACTTGGATGGTTGGAGTTTGAGGTTTGATTCTCTTAATCTGTCGAATACTTCTCTTAATTTCCTTGAATGGTCTTCAAGGTTAAGGGCATAGATTATGATGTCGTCAAAGTAAACAAATGCTTTGATCCCATTCAATCCCGTTAATACGGAATTCATTAGACGTTGAAATGTGGCTGGAGCCCCTTTCAACCCGAATGGAACTCTTAAAAATTCAAAATGACCTTTGTCCGTAGAGAAGGCGGTTTTATGGCAATGGTCTGGGTGCATTTTGACTTGATGATAACCTTGGGCCAAGTCCAACGTAGTATAGTACTTAGACTTTCCTAATTGGTCCAAGATTTCTGTGATGTTCGGTAAAGGGTAAGCGTCTCCCGTTGATATTTGGTTTAATTTTCTGAAATCTACGCACACGCGATACTTCACTACACCGTTTTCATCGGGCTTCTTTGGAACTACGAGTAATGGTGCATTCCAAGGGCTTTTGCTTGGAGCAATAATATTGTCCTCTTCAAGTTTCTGAATTTGTCTATCGATTTCTTGTCTGTGCTTAAAAGGCAACCGATATGGACGTACATTAATCGGTTGTGCGGCTCCACTTGTTTTAATTTCATGATAAATCTGGTCGGTGCAAGTTAGTTTATCTCCATCTAATTGGAAGATATTTGAGTATTCCTCGCATATTGGCATAAGAGATTCCCTTTCTTCTTGGTTTAGATGATCCAAATTTAGTTTCTCTCTTAGGGCTTCTAAACGGTTTTTTCCACTGGAAGTTCCTGGGAGGTTCTGAGTTGTATAAACATTAACTTCATCAAACTTATAAATAGATATGGATTTCGTTTGTGCTTGAGTAAGTTCAACTGAAGATTCCGTGGGATTAATGACCGCTACTAATATTTGATTCTGGTGCACTTGGTTGACCGTATTGCTACATATGATAGACTCTGCAATCTTTTGAGCTGGGATTAAAAGTGTTTCACCTTCTTGATATTCTGTGACAGGTATAGCGATTAAAGTTTCTGTACGAGCTTGGATTTTCATGTCACTGGTATCTGGTACTATTAACTCGTTAGTTTGATAATTAATGATTGTTTGGTTCCCTATTATGAAGGGTTATCCTAAAATTCCATCTTGTGTAATGGGAAACTTAGAATGTACTACTTGAAATTCTGCTTGCATCATACGCTCTCCAATTTGAATACTTATAGTCGTCCGTCCTAAGGTTGGTAACTGTTCGTTGATGCCTTTTAAATAGTAAACGGTATCTTCATATACCATTACTTGATCCAAAAGTGAACCAATTTTGATTAGATTAAGATCACTTCCTGAATCCAGTAAAAATTTAGCATTAGGGTTAATTGTCTGAGAGGTTCTGCATGTAAAAGTATTATCTGTTAAATTTGACTTTAATGTAAAGATTCTGGGAATGTTATGGCGGCGCTTTTTATGCTTCCTACCGGGCGTCCGCCGGAAGCGCCCGGTTGATTTTGGTTTTCCGAAGTCTCGGCTTTTGCTGCTTCGTTCCTTTTTTCGGTAACATACTTTAATTTCCGGCATACATCTTTTGTATGTCCCGGTTTTTTACAGTACTGGCACGTGATCGTGTTCACTGTGGCTTTTGAGGTTCCGTGTGGTGTGCTCGAATTTTTTGATTGATTTGTATTATTACTTTTGTTCGATCTACAATCGCGGGCCCAATGTCCTGGTTTGCCGCAAATGTTGCATGAACCAGTCACCTTTTTTGTTGTCGTCGAGTTCCCTTTATAAAGTTTCTTCGCTTCTTCAGATGACATCCTAATCCGCTCTTCCTCTCTGGCGGCTTGTATGGCCTTATCTAGAGTAAGAGGGTTTCTGGCCTTGATGTAGTCTTTCAGGTTCCCCAAGCCTTCCATAAAGACTTGAATTACCTGTCTCTTAATAGAAATTTCCATCGCCTGAGCAATTTCTGGCGAAAAATCTGCAGTTTCCTGTTCGATGATAAGGTTTTGTAGAGCTTCTACTCTCATCGAGTAGGTCAGAATATCTTCACCATTTTTTTGTTTGATGGCGTACAATTCTAAAAATAAATGCTGTGTGGTTCGCTGGGGTTCAAGACTGGTTTTAAGTGTTTCCCGTAATTCTTCCCATGCCTCGAATGTTTTGACCTTTGTTACCTGCCTTGCTTTCCCTGTTAATCTAGTTTGGATTGCCTGAAGTAATCGTGGAATTGCCGATTCCACTACACATGACACGACAAATTCGCATTTTTCAAGGAAAATTTCTAAATTTTCTGTATCTTTTCCATCAAATGATTTGGGTAGTAGCCTTATTGCATCTTGAAGTCCTATTTGATTATTTGATATCGAATCTTCTTGTCTCGAACTGGCACTACCTCTTGTCCTCATGATCTCCTGAATCTTGAGATCAATTAGTTTGCTTAAATCTGGATTATTTGAAATGTCTGAAATCAACTGCGGTCCAGGTGCACCACTCACGGTTGGTTGGTTTTGGTCCTCCATAATTTTCAATGGCTTTTGTTTTAAAAATAACTTAATTCCTTGGTCGGTCGGTTCAACTGTGTCGTCTGCAGACCAGTCTAAAAGTTTTTCTTGATTGGTCCGTTGAGTTTTTATTTTAATATGTTGTGGATCTCGAGAATTTTCTGAATTTTCTGTTGAAGTGGTATCTTGGGCGACGTGAATTAAACTTTTATCTATTTCACTAATTTCTTCATTAACTTTAGCTAACAGATTATCTGTTGCTGCAGTCAAATCCACTTCCCTAATTAGTAAATGGTCGACGGAAAGTTCGTGTACTTGACGCTCGGAATCGGGATTGTCGGGATTTGAGCACCTTACAGGCAAACTCACCCTTGGTGTAGGGGTAGGGGTGTCAGAAATGGACGTATCTGCCCCCTTGGTGGTTGAATCCTTCCCCGAATTTGTGCTCATTAAAATGGGCTTGAAACCTTCATAAAAGGTTTACTCTAATAACGCAAAGAGAGAGAAGAAAATAAAAAGAAATAAGTATAATAAAACACTGAGAAACATGTGTTCACAAAAAAAAAATTTCTTCCCTACCATAGGCTTACGTAATATACAGTATATACTAACTATCCTATGTTTGTAAAAAAAAAAAAATATTTAATTATAAACAGAGCTAATAACTTATTGCTAAATACTCACGACCACCACAATTTTTTTTTTTTTTGAAATGCAATGAAATGAAATGTTCGATGTCCGACTGCGTATGGTTCTGAATGCTCTGATAACGGCGTCGAATTGATCTCGGAACAATAACACGTCGAATTTCCTCTTCGACACCTTAACTGCTCCGGAACGATGTTCTACGCCCCGAAACTGCTGGCGCGGGGACCAATAACTAATTTTTTAATTATTGGGTTTCACTTCGGTGATTAGATTACGTAAATATATCGTAATATTTTGATGTTCTGTCGTTACGGCGGCGCTATCGTGTTTATAAACAACGACGTCGGTGCACGGCGGCTCTGATAAACGTATTATCGTAGTAACTGTGTTGTTGTCAGTTTTCAAACGTCGGCGGCGACGACACTGATGTCACCACTACGACGGCGGCGGCAGAACGTACGCCAGGGTCACTTCCACGGCGGCTGCCCGTCGTCAATATATATATATCTTTTTTTTTTTTTTAGACGTATGTACGTAATACGCCACAACGGGAATTTGCTGATCGCGCGTTTACGGGGACACGTTCACACGCTATAGTATGCATATATATATACACACCATATAGATGTATATACTATATATGTCAATGTACGCCTCCTTATAAAATATTATAAAATTATAATATCTTATATTATTAAATGTTACCTTACGCGATTTGTGTATAATGTTCTGTTTTCAGATGGCTCCACTTTTGTGATTGTTCGTTTTACTTTTCTTCCAATATACTTCTGAAAGTCTAGTCCGATTATTGTCTGTAGTAACGAGATACTGGTAATCGGCGTATCCCACCGCTGCCACCAAAATGTTACGGACGATCCTGAGATGTCCGCACACAATTAAAGAACAAACACTTCCGAACTAATTATTACTTTCTATATTTTAATTTGAAAAGAAAACTTACAATAAATTTATGGAATTAATATAATGAGTTAGAAAATGGTCTGACAATAAAATGTTCTGAAGAGAATAACAATGTTCTGTCTTACTATTCTAAAATCCAACTGCCACGGCTTGCTATACGAGCCGTGCCTATAGCCAGCGCTTGCCTGGAATTGCTGTCACAGCAATCCTTCCAGACAGTCGCCGCTGTACAATATTATTATACGCTAGCTATATTATATACTAACTAATATGACCAGGGGTTCTTAACACTAGGTACCTACCAACAATCACCCACCATTACTCATAATTTAATAATTAAATATGTATCAGAAATGTATTCCTCTTAATACATTTTTTGAGAAATAAAATTAGAACTACAGTCAACAAATGTATTCTAATACAGTAATACAGTTACTTCATATTTAAATGGTAGATAAAGAGTAGGATTTCCAGATTTTGGGATCCTGAGTTCAGATACAAAAGCGACCTCTTAGAAAAAAACTCAACATAAAACAAAATTGTATGATGTAGGTACCTATATAAATATTTAACATATCAGTCCTAGGTATAATCAATAATGTAACCACTTAAAATCATAGACATAATATAGATAATATGTACCTTTTTTTTCCGGTTTTCAACCGACGACGCAGTGGGGAGTGCTTTCGCATTTCTTCCGCTGCGTCGCCTACAATATAGATATGTACCTATAAAAATATTTAATAGTTTTCAATTAATTGTTGTCAATAAATTCGTAATGGTCTTTAAACACTGCAGTTGCTTTGGTGGGTGTGCGATTGTGCAATTAATATACCTAGTAATGGTATGAATTGTTGCTCATGGTTTTATATTGAGCAAGTCACGCCGGTAAAATACTATCAGTAATTCAGTATCAGACATCAGTGTGATTTGATACATTATTCCACATTCTACATAATACAATAATACATATTAAAAAATCGTGAGCACAATAAAGTATTAAACGGATTATGTGAATTATAATATTATAGGTACCTATTATTATAGTAAAATATTTAGGAAACACACTAGCCTGCAAAACGAATGTTTGATATTATAGGTTGTTTATCTTAGACAGACGTGAGACGTCATAAACTCATAAACAAGTAATGTTGAAAAACACTGAAGACTGAACAACTAAACTACCAAACATTAAACAAGAGCGAGTTGATAGTTTGATACAGCGGCATCAAAAAGTTTTTTGACAAAAACACGTACACATACACGAAACACGATAACAATTTAATATAATGGGCCTATTAGCCGTTACTGGAAATACATTTATTTATAGAACAATAACAATAGGTACGTACTGTCTAGTCGTACTACCATTGATTATAAATACTATAGATTGCTCACTGCAATACAAAATACGCTGCGCGAAAATTATTTCCGATAGAGCGCGGTAACGGTAAGGTATTATTTTCGTCTACAATAAAATTAATTCTAATCGTCGGCCGCATCGTCGTCATCGCCGACCGCCGTCGCACGTCGTCGTCATCCGTCGTCACATGTCGATCCGTGAGCGAGTGAGTCAAGTTACCCGCACTCTCGCGTCGAACAACTATTTGCGTTTTGCGAGTTTGCGCAACGCAGCTTGCGCCTCGTATTCCACCGTTCACGCGTGGCAAAACTCGAATCCAAAAAAATTATTAACATCTTCAATCGCTAGCAACAGTAGTACTAAGGTTGAAACTAGATTATCATTTTTGAAGGGATAAAATACTTATTGGTACATATTAAGAGTCCCCACTCTTCCAATATACCAACCTCATTATTTTAAATACAATACAATATTATTTTTATTTATACGCTTTTTTATTCATTTTATAATGAACTATAAACACAAATATTAGGATAACACTATTTTAATCGATGGTTTCATCGAAGAAACGATGGTCAGAAATCGAAAACATAACAATTGGTCTATAAATATTGCAAATATATTTAAAAAAAATCTACAACACGCAATTTTGTAATACCACATGACATTTTAAAAAGTACAAAATAAATAAATAAAAACTGATGGTTTTTAAAATGTTTCAACTCAAAATAAATTTTACTGTTTTGTATATGTTAAAAAAATCTTATTTAAATAAAATAACACAAAGAAAAAAATGTAAAATAATAATAATAGAATATTATAATTAATTAAAAAATAAAAATAAAATAATAACATATGCAATGAATATTATACTATTTATAAATATTTATCTACATTAATGAAATATTTATTAATAATGTTTAAACACTTTTAATTTTGCAATTTGCTGGACACCCTTATTGTGTAACTCCGTGTTAGTCCATTTACACTCTTTAAATATTCTTGCTCTAAATAATAATTCAAGTATATATAAATAATTTAGTTTACACGGTGACACATTTAATTTAAAAATATGTTTATTAATTTTTCTTTTAGATATGTCTAAAAGCTTAAAAATTATTTGTTTTTCGTGTTTTATTTTTTCAAATTCTTCTTCAAAAATATTAAGGCATGTATTTGTCAGGCACGTATCCAGGGGGGGGACATGGGGTCTGGACCCCCCCCCCCCCCCCCCCCCGAAATTTTTGTGCACCGGCACATAAAATCATTAGGGCTTAATAGCAATAGGTTTTATATATAAATTAAGTATAAAAATTGTACTAACAATTTATTTCGACCCCCCCCCCCCCCAAATAAAATCCTGGCTACGTGCCTGGTATTTGTAATCTTAAAAAGGATATTTGATGGAGCTTTTAATCCTTGTGTTGATTGTTCATTTACATTAAACATCTTGTATGTTAATAATAATTGTGATTTATCGTTTAGATCTATAGATGTAATAAGATTTTTTTTACATTCTTCACAGTTAAAATTGTTTAAACATTTGTACGCTAAGTATCCTACAAAATAACTAATAGCACAATTTTCTAATGATGTTTTATTATTTGTCATGTTAATTACTATAGAATCAGAACTAGAGTCAGTATCACAATCGCCTATTAAATTATATTAATCACTTAAATTGTCTTCTTGAATTTCTTCAGAATATGGAGGTTTGTTAATTTGCACATCATTTAAAGTTTCCACATTAAAAAATTCATCACCGTCTTCTTCACAATTAGAACTTTCAGAACATTTCATTAAACTGTAAGAACAAATGGCACTAAAACAGCAACGGAATGTTCGCGCAGTTGGATTCTTATTATACCCGTTTTTCTGTCGCATTATGGAAAACATATTTTCTAACGGATCTTGTGTTAATTTGTTAGTCATTAAAAAATATTCTTTATTTGGTAAATGTGCATGCATTAATGTTTTTTTCTGATTCGTAAAGACCAATAATAGCTGTTAATGTCCATCTAAGTCCAATAAAACATGGGGGTGTAGTTGAATTATTATTTTTTAAATTTATTTTTACAGCATTTTCGAAAAGTGCACAAAAGTTTTTTAAATTTTGAAGGACTTGAGGATTTCGTTCGCTTAAAGGACGTCTATTCCGATTTGCATCATACAAGTTTTTGCTATTTGCAGAATCAAACATATCATTAACATTTTCAATCAAGTTTACTGTGTCTAGTGCGGTATTGGTTTTTAATTCACCTGTAGCAATGCACGTTTTAATAGAAGCTGCAACAGATCTGCTTAGTATTTGTATTGCCAACATACACGACATTTTTTGAAAAGCGTTTGGGGCAATGTGAGAGGGTGTAATTTTACACATTGCTCGTGCAGTTTTACTTTTTATGTCCATTTCATAAGCTCTTTTAATATCACTAAATGAAATTAATTAATTTTCAATTTTTATATTTCCATCTAACAAATTATTCCGTATGCTTTTAATCAAATGAGGCATATCGTAAATTAAAAATAATTTTTGACCATTTATGTCTACTGATGGGTTATTTTACGTTGCACCGAGTAATGAAAACATTCTTCTGTTTTGTGATCCCTGATCGCATACTATAGCAGAAGGTATTAAACCAAGTTCTAATAATTTTAATACACATTCATTAAGTATGTTAACTAAATTATCACCTTTTATTCCATTACCTGTAAAAAAATATGAGAATGGAAATTTCCAATTGACGTACAAACCACGGATCATTATAACGAGTGCATAGGAACCAATTTTGTTAGTTCGTTCTAAAGTTCCAAGATCTTCATATCCCTCTATTACGTCTAAAGCTTTGTTATATTCTATCGCTTTCTTAATTGAAATCTCATCTAATAAAATTATAACTTTTTTTCTTGAAAATTCATACAAGAAACTTTAAGTTTAATTTGCTCCATGTACCGTGGTGGAAATCCAGTTGAATAACTGATCGAATTTAGCCAACGACGTACCGTACTTTCGCCAGGTAAAATAATTGTATTTTTACGCATAAATTTATATGTTGATGGCGATTTGTAATAAAGTGATAAAGATAATTTTTTTTCATCACTAGTCCATTGCTTACGCGATTTGTGGTTAGTTTGCATTGTAAATAAACTTTTTGAACTTATTGATGGAAATTCAATTGATTGTAAAAATTGTTTTATATTTTTTTTAATGTTTTTTTTCATATGGTTTAAATTTATTTTTCAGAAAACTAATTGTTGCTCTTTTTTTATTTAATAGTTTTTGCAATCGTATGCATCGGTTTTTTAATCGTTCATTTTTTAATTGTAGTTTTGAAGTAGAATTGAAAGATGTATCATTAATTTTTTCTGAACTTGATGGCAATTCGGAAAATTCAGAAATATATTTTCGTGTGTTTGGTGTAATAGAAAGCGATGGACTAAACATGGATGTTCCTGCGTCGTTTAAGTTAAAACTATTCGCCATCACAGATTGGTACTTATTTTCGGGAGTTAAAACTTTTAAAACTTCAGGTGATTTAGAATCTATATAATTTATATTTAACATCAGTTACTAAATTATAATTTTTCAGTGTGATTTTATAGTAAATAATTACTGAGTCAATAAATCTAAATTAATATATGCCTATGTAGGCTATATAAAACTAAAAAATAATACAATTTTAAAATGCTATATAACTAACTTAAAAAGAGTTGAAATATTTTTAAAATTATACCATACCTATATAGAAAATACAAATATAAATATTTAGGGAAAATTTAAATAATCTACGGTTATTCGTTTTTTAATTACGATATAAAATAAGGTCGTTAGTTTACGTATACACATAGGCGCACATTCAGTCTTAAACTAGGGAGTGCTAAAATGTTTTACCTTAAAGTGACCCATGGGGGGCTTCGCCCCCCCCCCCCCCTCTGTACGATTATATATACCAAACATATATTATTATTTTCAAATAAAATTAGAAATAATTAAATTAAAAAAATATAATATAATTTTTAATACAATTAATTTTCAATAAACAATTCTGTCTAATATATTATAACCAACACTAAATACAATTCCTTTAGTATATGAAATCAATTAACAACAAATTTGTATTATTTAATATATTGTACATTTATAAATATAAAAACTGAAACAATTAACAAATTAGAAAGATTATAATAATAAGAGATTTTTTTGAAAATTTTTCAATGATATTTTCATTTTTTAATCCATTCGTCAGTTCTCTTTCTGTATACAAAGATTAAAGATTGGTAAATCTAGATTGCACCATAATAGTATGTAACCAATTTTTTATACGGCGCATGGAAGAAAATGATATTTCGCACATTGCCGAAGAAATAGTTATAGTTATTGCAACTTGGAATTTGGATTAATTTAAAAATGTTTGGATATACACTTGGATACAAGCATTCATAAGATCTTCTAGCAAATAATTTTTAGTCAGACAATTTTTTAATAAATCATCTCTGCTTTCAAACTTTCATATGAAGTTCCTAAAACATTCTGAAAATATGCTGAAATTGAAAAAATATGCTAACAAAATCCTATTCAGTATTCTAGTAATAAATACTAAAAATATATCTGAGTTAAAACAGCCAATAACATAACATGCATTATAAACAAGTACCTAACATAATAACATCTCAAACCCAAATAACCAATACTGTATAATATATATATGAAGTATGTATGTCTGTGGCATAATGCATTACCAATAACAGTAACTGGTATTAACTTATTCTTATAAACGCAAATTTACACTTTAAACAATATTTTTAGCTTAAAATTAGCTGGGGGTGCTAAGCACTCCCTGGCACCCCCGTATGTGCGCCAAATGCGTATACATATACAATATCATAGTTATCTAACTATATTTATAAAAATAATTATTAAAAAAAAGTATGCCGTACACTCTAACAAAAAAATTATGATTGTCTGGAATTAGCATTTAGGCAAAACCCGAAAATTTGCCAATTTTTTTGTAGTATAAAATATACCTGATGGATATGTGTTGAAATCCAGTACGCATCCTTTGATTTCCGCCGGCTTCATATGTTTAACGGGTGTATTGAAGTCCGCGTTTTGAGCATTTTCACATTTTGGAGAACCTTTGAAACATGTATCAATTATTTTAAGTAATAAAACAACAAGAGAATACAGAATTTAATTATAATTTAAGCTTACATTTAAATGAATTTTCGGAGTTATTCACGCCAAATTTGATTGGTGTAGCATTAGGAATTAGTTTTCGTACTTTTTGATTTGAATTCATAAACATTTTTTGTTCAAAGTGATCACTACATATGTAACTCTTGCGCAGTGTTTCAGGGCTTAAATTGCCCAAAGCTATATTTCCTAAATAAAAAGTATATTCTTATAGAATACTTATAGTAATTATAGTAATTAAATACTTATAGTAATTACCTACTTAAAATTTATGGTTTGTATTTTAGATTCTGAGCGGAGCGATGAATGTATTGATTTTATAATGATGTTTTTTTTTTTTTTTTTTGTGTCTGACGCCACGTTTTGGGGCAGTAAAAATGCTCCGATTTTCTCGATCAGCAACTTTTCTAATAGGAAAGTGAATCTAGTTGGTACTTTGGGGGGTCAAAAGTAAAAAATTTTCAATACTTTTTAAACGCAGCGGGAATAACCAACGAAAAATCAAGGAAAAAACGGAAATTTTTACGCAACGCATTTTTCTGTTTGGTGTTACACAGTAGATACATGAAATTTTCACCAAACGTAACGTTTATATGTACAATCTCAATACACCATAAAATTTTCAAAAAATTTTGACTTTTATTGAGCTATTTATAAGCATTATAAATTTTCGGTTTTTTTTCTGTTTTATTTCGTTTTTTTTTTTGCTAACGTCGATAAAAAATTTTTCCTTCCGTCAAAAAACTTAAAAATTTAATACAAGATTCTTCATAACTTGTTTAAAGTGAAAATCAAAAAAGAAGTTGAGCGTAAATGTGTCGGTAAAAAAATTTTGGATGACCAAAAAAACTTGAAAATTTAATACAAGGTTCCTTATGAGTTGTTCTTATTGTAGCTAAAAAAAATTAAAAATCGTTAATCACAATTTTTTTTATAAGCGTTTATAGATCAAATTTTTACGAAATATGTCGAAAACGCGAAAATTTGCAAGTAATTTTGAAGATAAAAAATCATAAAATTTTTTGTGTTTATAACTAAGGATTAAAAATACAACATTAAGTTTTCCATAAGTTTTCCTTTAAGTAGTTATAGAGAAAACTCGAAGCGTCATTATAGGAAAAATGTTTTGAGCGTTTGACTTTTAAATTTTTACGAAATAGCATAACGATTTAACGATTTATCCTCAAACCAGGTATAATATATTATATGCATATCTATGATAATATAAGCCATAAGGTATTATGAATTATGATAACTACATGCAATGTTTTTGGAAAAATTGATGAACCATGCCTTATGCAAAATGCGTCCTAATTGAAAAATAAAATATTTGTTTCAAAATAGAATATAATATGACAATATTTAAATATAATATAATATATCCTAGACTGACAAATTATCTCCGTTCAGAATCGTTTTTCGTATGCAATGATATATCATTGAATTCAAATTTAACACCATCCATTATAGTGACCCGCTATGTAGTAACCTACTGTACAGCAGAGCGACATCCACTTACCCGCTTTTTTTTAATAAGCATTTTAAGTTAGGATTTCGACCAAATTTATCGAAATCTCGAATATTTTTTTTAAATTAATTTTTAGTTCAGCACCGACAAATCGTCTCCGCTCAGAATCGTTTTTCGTATACAATGATATATCATTGAATTAAAATTTAACACCATCCATTACAGTCACCCACTATGTAGTAACCTACTGTACAGCAGAGCGACATCCACTTACCCGTTTTTTAACTATAAAATGTAAATTTGAATGTAGAATATAATTTATCTTACTTACCTGAATGAATTATCCAAGTTTTCAATGAGTTTTCATTGCTTGGAAACGTATGAAAACTTGAGTTAGGGTTGTTTCTTTTCGATTTATTACAGTTAAAATACTTACACTTTTGGCTAGACATAATTCAACCATAAAACGAAAAATAAAAAATTGTAACAAAAATATTATTGACGAATACGGCGACTAACGTTCACGATAAAGGCTCGTTGACAATTTAGTTACTACTCGAATAATTGTACTACTGTTTTTCTTTGATAAACGAATAATAATAACTTATAACTAATAATAAAACTGAATGAGTGGGAATATAAACATACAAATACTACCGTACCATCATTGATTACAAAATACAAACACTATAAAGTATAAATACTACAGGTTGAAATTTAAATACGTATAATTTGTTAACTATATAATAAAAACGACGCTGGTTTCTACTATTTGCGTTATTTAATTTAAAATTGACAATAACAATGAGTATTTAAACTCGAAAAAAAATCCCCCTGAATTTTAGCGTTTTACATTTTTTCGTTTAATCCAACGCTTTAAAACGCTCCAAAAACGAAATAAGGGACCAAATCAGTGTTTTCCGACAATAATATGCAATTTGGGAAGTAAGTCGGCGGCCGAAACACTGCATTGTGCATGTTGCGTTGGACCGCGGTTAATTGCACTGTTGGCGCAGACCATCTATTTTTGGCTGTTTCAATAATTCCAATAACGCGGCGGTCTCAATATCAAAAGTCTCGACGGCCAACGTACGACCACGACGGACTCGATATTCGACACTAGCGATTACAACGTCGACATCCACTAACTAATTATCGACGGTAGCACTTCATAACGGCAACATCCATTTTACGCGCAACGTGTTTACGCGGCCAGTGAGCAATCTATAGTATTTATAATCAATGGTACTACCACAGAATAGGTGAAATCAGAATGGACACCGATAATTATTTTACATTGGCTCTTATGGAGAGTACGGTAATTTGAGCTAAAGTGCCACCAGTGTTCACAAAAAGTACAATGACAAAAATATTGTACGCAATAATTTTGTATAGAAACATATTCAACGTTGGCGGTTTATTTGAAGTTTGGTTATGTTATATTATTATATTTTAGAGTATATTTCATCAATATCAGTTAATTAAGATCAGTTTTACCAAAAAATTGTACGCGAAATACATACATATTACATATATTTCTATTCTATATTCGATTTGAAATGGAAATAAATTAGATTCATATACTTTCTAGAAATAAATAATTTTTATTTTATATTTTAAAAAACATAAATATTTGCAAGAATTGATAAAAATAAATTTAATTAACAAACTTACTATAAAATTATAGGTTATTTATTTGATATTTAATGTAGCAGCCTAATGTAAAAATGTATTTTCTTCATTATGCAATAGGATCAATATAGGTAATTGTAGATGATATCAACCAATAAATCAATAAGAAAAATTAAAAAAAACAAACATGATTTAATAACAAATAATTTAATTTACAAAAACAATTGAAAATAAATAATAAATAAACTATATAGGTATATAAAAAATCTTTATTTGAACAATTTTATTTGGTGTTATATATATTATTTTAATAAAATATGAATAAACAATGATATAAACATAGTGGATGTTTTTAAATTAATAGCTCTAAAAAGAACTGTTTTAAAATAAAATAAATAATTTTACAAATGTTTTAGTACAATCAACTTTATATTTTTCAATTTGTTCTCAGACACCAAAGCTTTATTCAAAAATTTGATACCTGTAAAAATTCTGAAGCGTGTAAATAAATTTATTAAATATGATTTTTCAAAATTTTTACATGGATGATCATAAGGTACATTACAAAAATCAATTTTTAACTTAGCCCCAACACCTTCCTCATAGGCAATTCAGGGAAAGTTATCGATGAAATATGAAAATATTTTCTAGCTCATAGATATAATTATAAAAATCATCATCAGGCATCATCAAATTTCCAAAAGTGGAATGGTTACTAGTTGGATATGCTTTGATAAATGATAGTAGAAAAGATTGATCCAGTTGTTTTTGATACTGAGCATAGTCAACACAAACCTGACAAGTATGATTTTCCAGACATTTTTTCATTAAATACCCACATACATAGGTAAAGGAGTTCCTTTCAGGAATCTCTAAATGTCTGTAGTCAACTGTACCAACAGGAATACCTTTGAATATAAATAATTCTTGGTTCGGTTCTTCCAGAATAAGAGCTTTATCAGTGGATGGCATAACAGAGCTTAATATTTGGTCAAAATCATTAATACAATTTGCACCAGGAGAATGTTGAAAGTAATTTAAATAAAGCATTTTTTTAAATGCCCATATAAATTGAATTGGTGTAGGATACAAATTATTGCCTTGACTTTGGCGAAAAGTACAGAATAAATTTTCCAGGCAGTCTTGATTAATCCTACCAGTATAAAGGACTATCATCAGCTAAGGAAAATCAGCTAGAAAAGGTGAGAAATCAAATCAATCATTGTCCAATAATGAATGCTGCTGTAATGCCAATGCCAATGCAACACACCTCCTTCGTCTATCAAAACTAAGTGGTTGTCGATATATATACCAAATCCTATCCAGTTAAGGAGTAGTTGGTTAGCTATTCCTACTACACGAACCGGGTTGTTGGATCGATACAAATAAAGTTTCCTAAGTTATATTTTACAGATCCTAGGAACTTATGACCTGCGTTCATAGACTAACACAATGGAACACGATATAGTAACGCAAAACAAGATTTATTAAATAACTGAATAATATCTATAGTATATAGCACACTATCAACTGAGTAACCCTGTTCTTGAGGGTAGTATATTGAAGATCACAGGAATAGCGGAGCACGAGCTGAACAAATATTAAATGATTTTTACAAGGTAGGCTTCAATGTGTGTTTTGAGACGACCGTGGTTTAGACTCGACTGTCTGACTATATTTAATAATATACATATATGCTCGTATTCTACGTTCCTGTGTTCTGTTAACCTAAGCTAAATCGGCGAGCGCGACATAAATGACGAGTCAGTAATCTGTAAATCGTTACAAGTGCATACAAACATATCTTGCAAACATTCTCATTTTCCTAAACTACCTATAATATTTATTATTGTAATATTATAGTTTAAATACATTTTCTTTATTAAACAGTTAAATCTGGATTATGAAAATGAATACATTTTTAATAGGTTTATTCATAAATGTACACAATGATTTTTATTATTTACAATTTAGATACTTTGCTGGTGATTCATCTATGAAAGCAATTTCATACTAAACGTTACCAAGAACTCTGGGATTTACTAAACTGTGTCGGTAGCATTCACGGCAAACATATACCTACGTATCCAAGCTCCAGCAAACTCCGGATCTGCATTTTATAATTATAAAGGTTTCTTTTCGGTTGTATTAATGGCAACAGCAGACGCAGACGGAAAATTTATAACAATAGATGACGGAGAGTATGGCCGGAATAGTGATGGGTGAGTTTTTAAGGAATGTTCTTTTGGTAAGAAGTTACTATAAAAAGAATTGGATTTATCTGAACCATCAACTTTACCGGGAGAAGAAAATGAATTACCTTACCCATATTATTTTGTTGCGAATGAGGCATTTCCTTTGGTAGAACATTTATTAAGACCTTACCCAAGGAGACAATTAACAAATGAAAAACGCATATTCAACTACAGGTAATTTAAGTTCATTAAACATTTAATCATTTAGTTTAATTTAAAACATTTATTGTACTTATATTGGTGTATTATAAATAAAAAATATTATTATTTTTATTTATAATACACTTAAAATTTTATTAGATTATGTTATAATAATTATCTTTTTGAAAATACAATCTAAAATTGACTCTTTTTACAATGACAGCAGAGCGGTATCCACTTACCTACCTTTTTTTTGTTCAATTTTAGACTCTCACGTGGACGTAAATCTATAGAATGTGTTTTTGGGGATGATGACGTCAAAGTTCAGAATATTAGAAAGTCCAATAAACCGTAAAATTTAAAAAATTGACACATTGGTTAAAGCTCTGTGTATTACATAATTTTATACGTACTCATGATGGTGTATATTCTACTTCACAAGAACCACGAGCATCTGTTGAAAATAGTAGTGGGGTACAATTTGATGATCCCGAAAATAGCAGAAGTAGAACTAGACCATCGAATTTTGCAATTTTATCAAGAGATAGACTATGTAATTATTTTTTAAAACCATATGGGTCGTTGCCATGGCAAAATAACTATATTGTTTAGATAAAATAGTTTATGAAAAATTTATAAATTTTATCTAAAATTTAATTATAAAGTATTTGTTTGATTTGATTAACTAATAAATTTTTTTTAAAAACTAACCTGTTCCATCAACTTTTTGGCTTATATTTTCCAAGCTATATCCTGTTTGGTCCTATTTGAATAATATGCCTGATGATGGTCATATAAACACGAATGTTCTTCAACCAGTGCAACAAATTTAATATTAAATTCAGGATCGCCTTTCATCGTTATAAATTGTAATATTATATTATGGTAATATATTAAATTAAATTTATTTTTAAATTAAATAATATGCGGACACAAAAGAATCGAAATGACGAGTGACAAATAGTAGTTCATGCGGTATTATTCTTAATGACAGGCAACATACAAATGACTCGTGGTCTGACATGTTTAGTCAGATTAGATCAGTGAGCGCGATAACGTGATTCCCCGTATAATTATAAATAAAATGTTATGAATGACTTGTAACTAACACGTCACTTGTCATATTACGCGTCATGTTACTTTGGTGAGCGCTGTCCCATACTATTTTAGTTCGTACTTTGCAGTTTACATATGGCGGCGTGTTTCACTAATAACGAGATGACGGCTATCTAGTATAAGTATATCTGTGTAATTAACATTATGTTGATTGCCTCCATGTTACCTACGTAGATAATAACTAATAATAATTTTATACCATGATATCAAAAACAATGAGTAGTGATATAAGATATAATGCGCAAATTTTCTCTTCAAACATTGATTGTTTTTTTAAGATAGTAGTTAGCTTTAAGCCTTTTGAATGTCTTCGGAAAACCGATTCAATTGTAGATTTTAACAGACCAAGAAATTGAGATTTAGGTACCACGTCTCTATTTGAACTTTTCCACACAAATAAAATATCTCTCCATTTCTTTTTAAGCTGTCCAAAAGAATGCCACGTCCAATAGTTGGCATATGCGAGTAGAATTAGGTGGCAATAAGATAACAACGTATACGGTCAACGGCGCATTATGAGAAGGGGCCTATCCACAGTGGACGCAGCCTTGGCACTGCGGGAGATGGTGATTTCAGCTATGAATTGGAGGAAAATGCGTGTTGAGGTCAGCTTGGACATCCGCAACGCATTTAACTCGATCGACTGGAGCGATTTACTGGCGGCCCTAGCAAGATGGAATGTGTGGCTCGGTCGTCAGCTCCCTTTTGTGGGACATAACGTAAAACCAGGTGCTCCGGCTGGCCCTACCGGCTGATAGTACGCTTATCGGCTTCGCTGAACGGAACTTTTGTAGTCTCCTGGGGTGATACGTGTGCAGCTGCAGATAAGAAGATTGGCGCTCTGTGCATAACTGCTAGAAAAATTAATGGGCTGAATCTTTCGCTAGCTACAGAGAAAACTGAAGCAATTGTGTTCAAAATAAAATACAAATACCAGCTTGCGCGAGATGTTCTGAACGGCTCAGATGTATCACTGAAAAGGCAGATCAAACACCTGGAAATCGTAGTCGATGATAATCTTCTGCATGGTCCACACGTCAACACCGTAGCTGATAAAGCCAGCAGGGTTCTGCAATCGCTAAGCAGACTTATGCCGAACGTAGGAGGCCCGAAAGATCCCAGAAGAAGACTTCTTGCTAGTGTTGTTCACTCAGTGATTCTCTATGGAGCTCCAGTATGAGACCCTGGTATGTGCTGTAGCCGGCAGCGTATTGATACCCTGTTGAAAGCCCAAAGCACAACGGCACTGCGTACCAGTTGTGCTTACCGCACGGTGTCGTATGCGGCGGCAAACATAATTGTGGCAATGCCACCCATCGACCTGTTGATGGCTGAAAGAACCTTGGCGCACTACAATCGTAGATCGCTCGAGATCGACTACCCGGAGGTCTTGGTACATCTGCGTGAACAGACTCTTCAGCAACGGAGTGAACGTATTCGAACCAAGACCAAGGGTGCTTGGACGAGAACGTTAA
This sequence comes from Diuraphis noxia, assembly GCF_037042655.1. NCBI lineage: Eukaryota > Metazoa > Arthropoda > Insecta > Hemiptera > Aphididae > Diuraphis > Diuraphis noxia. The sequence continues at coordinate 101,835,814 of NW_028301711.1, read as the reverse complement.
TACAAGACGTGGCAGGATGGTGCAGGAGGAGAAATGGACATCTGTCTTTCCATCTTACGCAGATGTTAAGTGGACATGGGTGATTTTGGATCTTCCTCCACAAGATCGAAAAGGAGCTGACCCCTCGTTGTCATCACTGACACATCGCAACACACAATGTTTGAGTGCAACCAGTGGAATCGGGAGCGTGATAAAATATGCCGAATACTTGGGGAATTCAGTCCGGAATCCATGGTCACCAGAATGTTGAGCCGTAAGGAAGACTGGGAAGCAGTGGTGAACTTTTCCTCTAGTGTAATGATGGCCAAGGAAGAGGCGGAGGAATCCAAAGAGGTGTACGCCAGCTGGAAACTATTTTAGTATTTTATTGTGGCCCGAACGGCAATTCGAGGTATAGAGCCCCGCCCACCTTGTTACATAGCTGCCGTAAGAGCCATCGAGTGGGAGATTAGCCCACCGCTGCTCATTAATTGTAATTTGTATTTTGTTTTGAATAAACGATGTACGCGGTGTCCCGGGAGTAGAACTACCTAACGGCCCTCCTGAGGTGCTTGGTGCTTGGTAAAAAAAAAAAGGTTAGGTTAGGTTAGGTCTCTCCCGACGGACCCTCCTTGACGCGGTGGGGAGCTTGCGGGCCTTTAATTAGGTCCTACAAAGATCTCCCACACGGGCGTAGAACACTTCTTCCAAAATTTAATATTATTGATAACATGTTGGAATAACATTGTTGCAAATATCAAAAAATTATTATTAAAATTATTCCAACCTGGCTTTATAAAAATATCATAAATATTACCATTTACCATTATTGTTCTGTGTAATACTGTTATTTCATTAACGTAATAACGTCATTATACGTTAACATGTGTTTTAGTCAAATACTCATGCAAATATTTAAATAAGCTGTTCCACATAAAAAATAGTTATCATCTATAAATCACATCGTCCATAATTTAAAAAAAAAAATAAGAAATAAATAGGTTTGTATAAATGTACCATATATTTCAATCTTTTTAAAAAGTTTTCCGAAATAAATAAAATGATTCTGTTGGCGATCTGCATAGAGTATTGTACATCCTAAAGAAATAAAATAATTTTTCTGTCAGTACCGTTATCGTTTGACAACATTTTAAAAATATACCTTTGTTTACCTTGCTGCAGTCCTAGCATTTGTCATAATATGTCAACATATCAGCTTTTTCCTTATTAGTATAAGACATCTTTAAAAAAGGTGTAATAATGAAAATAATATACAAATGTATAAGAATGAATAAGACAATTAAATGTAAGTATGAATATTCATATTTACAAAAAAAAAATAATGATGTAGAAATAGACAAAGTATAACCTTTCACAGCCTTTGGTATCATATTTATGTCAAAAACTAATTAGGTAGGTTATAAAGAAAAAAATAATATTAAAAATATAATGATGGTTTACGTAATTTATATTTTTGTTTAGATTATTTTAATTGCAATTACACATTTGTATACCATATATGTGCACAAATACATCAAATTATAGTAATCTAATCTACCTATTTAACACATAATTAAAGATTATATTAAAATAAGAAGAATTTGTAAAATTATTGATCCCCAAGAAAATAATATTAGATATTTTTATTATATAACAACCTTTTAAATCTCCATTGATGAAACCTTTAAAGTTGTTAATTTGATAATTACTGATATTTTTAACTAAAATAATTTAAAGCAGTATAGAACAGTCAGTTGAGTTCTAACTGATCTTAGAAAATGTTCAAATAAATTTATAAATTTATTAAAATCTATAATAAAATGCATCGGTGTTAACGGTCAGAAATCGGGTCAGTGTCTGAAAATGATGACAAAGAAATTGTATTCAAAAAGTACCTGAAATATGAACAGAAAAGCAAGGATTTGATAAATGTACACGAAGAACTGAAACAAGTAATTATCTTTATATTGAAAATACAATATTTATTTTAGTTACATTTAATTACTAGTTAGTAGTTAATAATACTAATAAATTTAAAAGCTACAACACCCAATAATAAAAACACATAATTTTTAATTAATTTCTAGAAAAATACAGCTCTAGACCGCCAATTAAATTTGAAGATTCTTAAAGTTAAGGATTTGGAGATAGATAATAATGAGTTGGCAGAGAAGGTTCAAAATCCCGAGTGCAAAACAGTAACTTAAAAAATTAACTTTAACCCACTAACCACTATAATTATTTAATGTACATAGGTACCTTAAATACTATACTAATTAAAAATCATGTATAGGAAACCCATGAAAAAAAATTTGGAACCAAGTTAAAGGTATCACAGCAAGCATCAATAACTTTAGAATCAGAATTTATGCTGTTAAAAAATCGTATTGAAAAGTTAAATGAGGAATTGGTAATTATTTTATAATTTACATAATATAAAGTTGTACCATATTAGTATAAAATTTGTTAAATATATGTTTTTATGTTGAAGATTATTAAGTAGCAAGATGCTTCGAGATATATAGAAAAAATCGAAATACAATTATCCAAATTACAACTGGAAGACAATGTTTAAGTTCAAGTAATTGAGTTTTAATTGTAAAATATACTGTAGGTTTATTTATTTATCCCAATAATCCATATTTATTTTGGACTTCTTGTTAGAAAATTAGAAACTCTGAAAAAATGTATATGCTATTAATATTATACAATTAAATATTGTGAAATCAGAATCTAATGAATAAATATAACACTAAACTAAGTTCTATTATATGATAATATGTGTGAAACCAAGTGGTGTTTTTAAATAAGAGACACCCTACATATATTATATTTATTTATTCATAAAATAATATATATTATTTAATCATTGTATTACTTATATTTAATTATCACAGTCAATTAATATTGTATAGTTAAAAAGAATGAATTGTAAATATTTTCAACAACATGATTAATAACTCAAAGTGTAAAATAATAAAAATGATGAATAATATAAGCTTGGAACTGTAATCTTTTACAAGTTGTTTAATATAAATTTCAGGCCTCATAACTAAAATGGTTTGATAAATATTTCCAAAATTAATTTAATTTATAATAAAAATGCCTACCGGCGGCTGGAGCCGGTAAGCGAAGGGAGCCACTATACTTGATAATTTTGTTATTTAATTGTTAGCTCTGTTTTAAAAAAAGAAAATATGTTAATGATAAATAATATTACAATTATTGTAAAATTTTCGTTTTTTTAAAAAAAAAGTGTAAACAATATTTTGGGTGAGACGGGATCGATCTCTCGGTACTGAGCTGATGAAAATGCGTTGTTACCATTGCGCCATCATTAAACACCACTTAGTCATGGCATTATAGGTATTTAAGGGCTATTATATAATGTTAAAATTTCAATTGGTTATAACTACGAAACTAACTTCGTGCGCCAAATTCTGATTTCACTAACGTTTTTTTCAGCCAAAAAATGACTAAGTCCACCTAAAAAAATGCAAAAAAAAAGGGTTTCCGGTAAAGTAGAAACATTCCCTATTTGTATTATATACTAGATAAAGATACTTGTTTATATAGCATTGATGGCGTTAGTGGTTAATTCAGGGGAAAAAAAACAAAATAAAAAGACATTAATGCCAAAAATTAAAAACATATTTATTTATACTGACACTGCAGCACACGTCGAACTTGGCGGGCGGTGACGATCATAGATAAGTATATAGAATAGATAGGCAACTCCCATGTTATAAAAATGAACCGTTTAACAGCGCTCCCGGTGGTTGTACGACAAAACTAAAACAGCGCTACCATCGATAATTTTTGTTATATCGATTATATAGCTTATCGATAATTAACTACCATTACTATCGATGATTTCCTCTAGAAATAAAATTGTAGGTAAGGAACTTAGAAATAATAATAAATTATTTTCTTATAAGAGATCATTTTTTATTAAATTGTTATTAAACAAACAACTGTTTATTACATAAATGAAATAAATGAATATAAGGTAAATAATAAATTGTATAGTAAATAAATAATAAATTTAAGGTTTCTAAACCTATTTCAATACAATAAAGTAAAATACAATTCCATATGATTATAAAATTAAAAAATAACTATCCTAATATCACCAATTGTAATTATGTACTGTTGAGTAGATATAGTTTAATTAATACACAAAAAATAAATTATAAAATGATTAGTTATAATATTAAATATAATTAATAAGGTATTACATGAATAAATATAAATGAAAAATAAATATAAAATAATATAACTAAAACTTATAAAGTTGTCAATTATTGCGTCCTCTTAACACTAAAATAAAATCAATTGATGCACTTTAAATTAAGTTATACTTTCCCCGAGTTTTTCTGGTCTTAGAGTGCTTTAAATACCACGTGTAGGCCAATTTTTTAATAGGATCAGTCTCATTGTCTTGCAATTGCCTTTTTCCTAGAAGGATTCTATTTACTTCAGTACAGTAATGTTGTATCATCATTTTAATTGTAAATTTAATTATGTTCAGCCGGAAAAGATCTTTGTGTTCCAAACAATTTAATTCAAAAGGGAAAATTAATTGTTGATTTAAGGCATTAGTCAGAGTTGAATGTATATTAGGATGAAGACAGACATTTGACATTTTTTCTCCAACAAAACTTATGATTTGTTGAACTATTGAACATAATGTGGATGATGGGTATTTTAAAGTTGGATTTGATTGATATTCTCGAGCAGTTATTAATGAATGATGTTCGGATACCTTTTCTGTACAAAGCATTTTTGAAAATTTAAAAAAACAGTTTTGTTTAATTTTTTACTATAAATCCGGTAATGTAATTTTGAGCTTGTCCGCGGACGAAATAAGTAGTCATTGATAAATTATGTAGTGTAGGAGGCAAATCAGCACTTAAGACAATTTGGTTGTCAAGTTCAGGCATTGAAGCAATGGCACTCTCAAAGAAATTTTTGGTTGATGACAAGCTTTCTTCTGTGAAGTCCTCTTCGCAGTTCGATCCTGGTGAGTGGGTGGACACCAAATTATTCAAAACTAAAGTTTTGTATGCAGAAGCAAATGCATGACAATTTGGATTTTTTGAACCAATACTTCTGATTACACCAAAGAAGCATTCTAACGGGTCCTGATTGAGATGCCGAGGAAGAAAGGAATGTATACCATTTAGATCTAACACCTTGGACAGTGTTTGAAAAGCTAAAACAAACAATTTTTAATGTACAGTATTATAAAAATTATAAAAAAATGTATTGATAAAATGTCATACATTGTATAGTTGTCATCCAGTTTTCGATCGTTGGAACTGATTTTTTTCTACCATTATCAAATACAAAGCTCATTGTACTAAGCACTTTTAAACTTCGGGCCCAAACAGTTTGACGGATAGAATTTTTTTTGACAGCAGTGCGGTATATTTTTCCATCAGTTACTTTGTCGAAACTTCCATTTAGTGAGTCGAAAAATTTATCAAAAAAAAGGCAAATAAAGGCTGTGTCAGCAGCATCTGTATCAATGATATTACGAGCTGAAAACATTTTAGTTATTAGTCATTAATTCACATTTCATTGTGTTTTAAAATCTTACATGCAAGAAAGTTCATAGTAGAAGAAACTCGTTGCGAAAAAACTTGTGTAGCGTATTTGACTTTCATCTTTGCAATTTTGTCTCGAACTATATGCTGATCTGTTAGTCGTGGCATCATCTTGCAATCAGGAATAGCACTATACATGTTGTATAGATCTTCAAGATGTGACCATTTTGCATATTTTGTTTTGTTATCAATTATAAAAGATAAATTTTTGGTTAGTAAATTATTTCTAATACATTTCATTAAGTGCGGGACATCATATATATGAACCAATTTCAGCCTTTGTTTATCATGTAATTCAACTTCATAAAATTCATCGTGATATTCTGAGTTGTTTTTTACATGATTAAGTCGAGTTTCATTGTTCAAAATATTTATTGCACCAACATTTGCAGTTCCCTGGTCACTAATAGTTGCTACAACACGAAGGCCTGTCAAATGAACAGCCTCAATTACCTATTTTCAAAAAAAAAAAATAATAATAATAATAATTATTATTATTATAATTAATAATCAATAATAAATATCACATTACTTCTTTCAATTGGCAAACGATTTCATATTGGTTTGTGGCTCCTTTGCAAAATGAGTACATAATCGGCTGTTTGAATTTCTTTTTTATTCCTCTAACATGAAGACTAACGCGTGATCAGCAATATTATTATTTTTACTATGTCCTGTATTCACAAACCCATCAATTCCATCGGTAACTGAATTATAGGTCAAACCACTTGACAAACACACCTCGTCAAACAAAATTGAACAATACCTGAAACAAATATTTGTAAGTGAAATAAATATATTTTAAAATATATAATCAATTTAGCTTTTTACCTTTCTGATGGCTTGAGCTTTTGAACATTATCCTTAAGTACTTTCATCATCAATGGACATATTCCTGGTGAAATTCTAACACTAGATAGGATGTTATTCAATGTCCGTTTGCTTGGCAAGGTAAACAATTTTTCCAACATGCGATAACATTTTGGTGAACGTTTATACAAAGATAAACTTAACATTTTTTCATCCAAATTGAATCTATGTCCTCTGCTACACTTTTTTGTCTCTCTAACTTGAAGTTGCATGAACAATGAAGCAGCAGCAGTAGTTTTTTGTGACAGCCGTGAAACTAAACATTTATCAGTGAACTTTTCAGCATCTCTAATTCTTGTTTTAAATAAATTTTTTCGGTTCGTATTACGTCGATTTTGTTTAAGGAGCAGATTTGTAATTTTATAAAATTTTCTACAATTTGGTGTCAAACGATTACAGTTGGCAACCCCAATTTGTTTCAAAATATCTAGAATAAAAACCAAAATTTACACAAATGTTCAATTGTAAAAATGATAAATCAATCTACAAGCCAATCAAAATCAATTTTTTAATATTTTCTATTAAATCTAAAAACAAGAATAAATAAAAATCATAAGCACCAGTTCCAGTTTTCTGTTTTCTTGCAGTTGGTTTAGCATGCTTACCATGAAACTTTTTAGCATTTCCAGAATTGCTTACTTCTACATTATCTGCTGTTAATACCAAAAGCAATAAATAATCAAGCGTAATAGCAATGGGCATATTAAAAAGCAACAAATGTAAAAAATACAATATGCTAATTTACTAAATTTGAAATAAAAAAAACTTCATACCAATCTGGTCTGGTTCAACTGAAGATATATCTAAAACATTAAACCCAGACATCATGGAATCGTTCATTGAAGGTGAACTAGGACGGACTCTACTAAAGAAAAAATTAGACCTATATTTAGAAACATTAGATCAATAAGCATATACATTTGTCTTTACCATCATTAAAAACTGATGTATTATCAACATCATTTGATGTACATGTAGGTTTACTATGACTATTATGAACTAGTAAAAGAACAAAACATGTAATTAAACACCTAGAATATTAGGTGAATAAACTTATAAAATTGGCAAAATTTATATGGTTAGAAATATTAAGCAATAAGCAGACTTAGGAAACTAAGCATTTAAATAATGCCCCTGCCTGCTGATATTAATAATGGGTATTTTATTTAATATTTACTTACATGGCAAGTTAAGCGAAGGATATGAGTTGGCATTCAGTCTTTTGGTTCCGGGGCTTGAACAATCAGCAGTAAAGTGTACGGCACAAATCACTTTCTTGGCATACACATCGTTACAATTTTCTTTTTCTAGTCCGACAATTTTCATTCAATCACATAGTCTTGTCATGTTGGTTTTCGGATTAGGAAAACGATGACAAACAACACCTATTTGGTACCGTTATATTAGACATTGTGGTGTAACTCCAGAAACATGTTTTTAAGTTATATTGATAACACAAAGAAAAGACTTATTTTTTTGGTACTTTAGTTGTAGTAAATGTGCATTTGAATATTAACAAAATATTTGGTTACTTTAATCTACAATAGTTAATACAATGATACATACCCTTTGAACTACACCATGCCACAACACACTTGGACGCGTTCTTGGATGACATCACAAAACACAAAGTTAACAGAATGACGGCAACTATGATATATTTAACTATGGCAGTATCGTGGCAAAATCATAGAAAATAATATATTAAAATGAGCAAAATGCCTAATGGAAAACGAGATGACAAATTAATAACGTGTATAGACCACAGATAAGTATAAAGAGGTTAGGTAAGGACGTCTGGTACAGTGGCACATGACGGGGCGGCGGGCGGAGAGAGCTGGTGACATTAACTGATCCTGGTGGTTGTATAATGTAACTATAGCACGGAACAAATTGCCCATAAGGAGTTGCACCAGCCTGGTGACGATCAACTGACTAACTAATAATGTCTAATACAAAACATCGTTTTCCTCTATCGCAGCGGTGGCCTGGATCGACGGATCGATACATGCCGACATACAATTAAACTTAATAAAAATATAACGATTCATGATAATAATAATTATCAATTAAAATTACTACAACATAAAATATTTATATAATGTCTAGGTATATCAATGACTTACTAATATTTTGAATTTTTTTTGTAATCTTATCTTCATGTTTAATTGGAAGTAAATATATTGTACACCCAATATTGCAATGTGCATTTATTATTTGTTACGAGCAGGGTTTGAATTGTATAGCATTTGCATATTTCTCATGAGATGCTTATAAAACAGGAGAATAAGCTAAAAATTTGTTTTATCGTTTTATGATACTGTGAACTCGAATTAAAAATTGTATTTTACTTTTTTTTTGCATATTTTGCAAATTTTAGTTTTTAGTGAATTTTTGGACGTTTTGCATTTTTACATGTTTTCGAATCAAAATCAGTCATATTTTATGAAATTATATTTTAGTAAACGTGTTTTTAAATTTTTGTCAATTGAATTATTATGATAATTTCATATTAGATATTTGGTACTAAGTTTTGTTATTTGCTGATTTTGTTGGATTTTTTTATTGATTATTATACCTACTCAGGGCCGTATTTGGATAATTTGCGCCCCGGGGCAACATATTTTCGCCAATCCCCCCCCCCCCCCCAAAAAAAAAAAAATGCTATTTCTTAAAATTTAAGGTGTAACTATTTTCTTGTATACAATTTTGGTCCACAGAAAATTAAACCAACTACATAAACATAATAATATGCTATTCTCACTTAATATACCTCTCTTTTTATAGACACATTTTAATATTTTACTAATATAGCGTTAATTGTGAAAAAAATAAAATTATTATGCTAAAATATACAAATATTAACACAGAATAATGAATATAATATAATATTCTATATGATTAACTATGAACTTTATTATATTAATATTAGTAACAATTACATTTTTCTACGAGCTTTTAACTCACTAAACATATTTATAATCTCATCATAATTTATATTAACTGTTAATCCTGACTCTATATTTAGTATTGCTAGATCATTCAGACGATCTTTGGTACTAGATCTCAAGTAAGTTTTAATTCTCTTCAAAGCACTAAAACTTCTCTGTGCTGAGCAGTTTGAAGCTGGACAACATATAAACATCTTAAAGCAATGCTAATATATGGAAAGACATCTTGTAAATCACTTTCTATTATTTTCTGCAACATTCCTAAAATGGTTTTAGAAGCAATTTTTTAATTAGAACATTAAAAATTGTTTGTTTTAGCTTTTCAAACACTGTCCAAGGTGTTAGATCTAAATGGTATACATTCCTTTCTTCCTCGGCATCTCAATCAGGACCCGTTAGAATGCTTCTTTGGTAGAATCAGAAGGTATTGGTTCAAAAAATCCAAATTGTCATGCATTTGCTTCTGCATACAAAACTTTAGTTTTGAATAATTTGGTGTCCACCCACTCACCAGGATCGAACTGCGAAGAAGACTTCACAGAAGGAAGCTTGTCATCAACCAAAAATACTGTCGCCTTAATGACACAACCCATAGCCGTTTACAAAATACAGCTACGACAATCCACGGCTGCGCACAAGGACATGTCCGTGTTCGCGTTCGTACACCGCCCGTTCGCTTTTTTTTCCTCACTACCCTACGTAAAGAAGTATAACTTCAAAAATATTTTGAAAAAAGAAAATACTTTTCGAGATAATTAGTGTACCCACTTGAAAGAATCACCCTGTATATATATATATAAATCAATGAGTCTCGCTAGAGACTCCTTTCTGTGCATAAGTAACACCGACCGATAGCGTGTATATATATATATTAATGTTATAAGTTTTAGAATTAATGAGTGTTTTATGTTAAACGGTTATAGGAAGCATATTATATATTTTTGAACAATTGAACTCAGGGGCGCCATTTCAGTTTTTTTAAGGGTGTGCATGCAATTAAAGAGGCCAATTTTTTCCCACCACCAGACTAATTGTCAAAAAAACGTTTCTCATCGTATTTTTTCTATACAATTTTTACTATCAAAAAAACATTTGGCTTTCATACATAAAAGATTACAAATTAATAAATTAAATATTAATATTTTAGGTACTAGATATCTATTACCATTCAACTATATTACTATTTTGAAATTTTTTAACGCATAAATTTAATTAATAGTTAGGTACCTATATTTGAAATTAGAATATCAATAAAAATACAAAATACAAATCAATCATTAAAAGCAGTTTATGACCTAAGCCATAAAGTTAAAGATAGGAAAACTGAAGGCCAAGGCCGTGTACCATTGACGCCTAGGCCAATAGCAAATAATAAATTCAGGGTGTTCAAGTGCACATCCTGCTCCCCCCAAATGGCGCCCCTGATTGAACTTATTGTATAAGAAAGTAGATTGTTATGTTTGCTATGTATACAAAGTGCATTGAAATTTTAAAGCTACTTAGTATAAATTTTAGTGAAGATTATTTTTGACAGTATGGTAATATAAATATTAGGTATATACATTGGTATTTAATATTATTCAGTCCATACCAATCATATATGTATTGATGGAGTCCAAATGTCGAGGCTCATATGATTGTGTTATGGCTTTTTAATAATTTAATACCTAATTTAACACCAAGCACAATCATCACTGACTATGAACCCACACTAAGGGATGCTTTGGTGTCTCAATTTCCTGGAGCCCATGCACATGGATGTTGGTTTCATCATAACCAGGTAATTGATGGTTCAATGTATAATTAAATCAAAGGTTTAAAAATAATTTGTTTCTTAGTATGTATTTTACTAAATTACTGTTATAAACTTAAGGCTGTATGGAAAAACATGAGATCAAGAGGTTACCTACGACATGTAAATTCCAATCAATTTGCATTGGACTCCTTAAAAATTTTATTCGCTTTGCCTCTATTACCAGCAAGAGAAATGGAAAGAGTTTTTGCTTTGATAAAAGCTTTTGAAACAAATCATAGTGTGCATATGGACAATCTTTTTGATTACTATATCACCGGTGAGTGTGAACTATGAACATAGTATACCATTGTTAATCAATTACTTAATATTAATTATATACAAAGTATTAAATTATATTTTGGGCATATTATTATCTGTGTGGTAATATAATTTTAATGTTTATATTTTTACAATCATAATGTGGGTATCTACAATGTAGGCAAGAGGTACCTACTACAACAGGTGTTAAGCAATATAAATTATAATTTAACGTAAAATAATATAAATATAAATATAATTTGATTAAAAAACGATTGTTTACTAGTATTGTTTTTTTAAAATAATTTATTATATTATGTAGATATTGGTTGCAAAGGGTAGGACCAGACATTGTGTCTGTACATAGTCTACCGCGATGAACCAACAATAACCTGGAAAGTTTCCACAATGCGTTGCGGTTGAAATTTTCAGTTGCACATCCCAATCTGTGGATCTTTCTTGGTAAGTAATACATTTTATATTAAATGTATTATCATTTGTAACACATTTATTCTCATACATTGCTTATTTGTTTGGTAAAGTTGTAAAAAAGTGAAAACAAGTGACTATCTTTTAAATATATTCTTAAAATAATAAGTATTACACAAAAATATAGAATATCTGAATATACAACTTTGTTGCCTACCTATACTGGCCTTAAGTTTGTCTACATTATTTAAGTTATTTAAAATGTATTAAGTACCTATGTGAATTTTGTTTTATTTCAGGTCATTTAAGTGATTTAAGCAAAAAATATCATACAATAGTTAGTCAATTAGGGAACAACTTACAACCAACATGGAATTTAAGAACCAATTTCTTAAGAAACTCTAGAAATATTAAACATGCTACTGAGCAGTACAACTTGGGATGAATAACAATATGGGAATACTTAAGAAAGTGTTCTTATTTATCAGCTTCTTACGAGCTGAGGCAGAGAAACTGGGCTCTTGGTGTAGGTAGGGATGACGAACCAGACAATGCAGAAAATCCAGACGAAGAAATTCTGAATAATGAACCAGAAGACATTCAAAACAATGAACCAGAAGAAATTAATGTTCAGCCGCCACCACATGACCCAAATCCACTTATCTGCATGACTTGTCTAACAAGGACTATAGATGAAACACCGGACAAATATATAGTTCTTCCATGTGGGCACGCTTGGATTTGTGGAGTTTGTGTCGAACAATTGCAAATTCAAACAAGAGCGAGTTGCCCTATGTGTCGCTGTGAAAATTTAACTTTTCAGCGTATGTTTATGGTTTAAACCTATGTCTGTACACACATTTTATGAAAATAAATAATAATAATACTTTATAGAAGTGTTTAAGTACAATAAGTAAAAACTTGTACATTTTAATCATCAATATAAGTTGAAAATGTATAAACCTATGTATCTAAATTAAACTAATAAAAAATGTTAGTTATAATGATATTTATAAATTAATTTCAAAATTTTTTTTTAATTAAAGACTGTTTCAGTACAACAGTATTAAATTACTATTAATTAATTATAATACAAATAAGTAAACAATTAGATCTCATAATATTATTATATTATTATCCTATGTACCTAAACCTAAGTATTATTTCTTTACACTGTGAACACATATTACATATTATACATTTATTTTGTTGCCGATTTGGTTCACACTGATTAAACTGATTAAACTCATCTTTGAGATTCAACTCTTTGAATCAAATAGTCCATGATTCACACACATCTAATGGCTCTAATGCAAATTGCAACTGACTGGCTCTGTGCAGTGTGCTGGGTGCTTACATAAATTACACAGTACATAATATGACTTATAGCAGGACACTGAGATTACAAAGTTATTGATTTTGTGATTAGTAATAATAGTTAATAGGTAGGTAGGTAATTATTAATATTATGTGTTTGATAAAACAACTAGGTATTATTAATTATTAAACACCTATATACAATTTAATAGTAATTAGACTGCATTAAATATTAATATTTATACAAAATAGGTTCAATGTATTCAAATAAAAGTATATTATGATGATTTATTTGGTACCTATATATTTATGTAAAAGCCAACTTAGAAACTTTTTTTTACTTTTGTTCACATTTTATTTTAACATCTTGATTTTTTAAATAACTAAACCATCTCATTCTCATAGTCTGCGTAGCAGGAGCAGTACCATCAGCAATATTATAATAACAAAAGGTAAATAAATTATATTCATTTTTTTTTTTTAAATATATACAGTGTATTATATAATATTTTTTAATAAATTGTGTAATCAAATTATTTATACAAGTCAATCTTTTTTAGCATATAGCACAGGATTTAGTTTGCTTAGAGAATACAGTGTGGTTTAAAATGTTTTGGTGGCATAGGCTGACTTAAGATTTTTGTTACTGATAATGCTCAAGTAAAAATAAATGCAATTAAAAATACTTGGTCTTAAAGTGATCACTAATTATATATATTTCATGTTTGTCAGGCAGTTTGGTGCTGGCTTTGGGATTTAAAAAATAATATTCCCCAGAATAAACGACCAATACTAATGAAAAATATTTTATAGGTATGCAGAATGTAGATACAGTAAACTTGCTGTATATTATTTTAATAGTGTAATAAACAGTTCAGAATCTTCAAAGTGGATTAAATATATTACAGACCAATGGCATGGTCGACAAAAATGTATTTTGCTTGGAGGGATGAGTCTTCTAGAGGTCATCATACAAATAATTATTCTGAGATTACAGTATGTATATTTAAGGAAGCAGTACTCTCAAGAGTTAAAACCTATAATGTTATAGCATTATTAGATTTTATTTGTACTGTGTTGGAAGAGCATTACTGTAGGAAACTATAATGACATTTGCAAATTGTAGAAATCCAAAAATAGAGAATTAAGAATTTTCTTTGATGAATTAATTAAGAAAGCAAATCATATGAAAAAAAATCAAATAATAAATTCATACCTCACAAAATAACTATATCGTGCCAAGTGAAAACGATCCTTTAATTACTTATAATGTTAATTTAGAAGCTAGTTGTTGTTCATGTTCAATTGGGAAGTATGGTAAATTGTGCTAACATTAATGTTCAGTATATATACACAATGATTAAATGTCAAAAAATTTCCCACCTGTTACTCCTCAAAATGGACACGAAATTGCTATGTTAGCATCAGGATATAAATCTCTAAAAAATGATTTTTACCAACCATTTTATGTAGAAAACTCTGAAACAAATATTACTCAAAATGTAGAGATCTCTGATAATGAAAGATTATTATTTGGGAACTATTAAAGTTCTGAATATATCCATGAATTAAACGAAACAGATAATATTTAATCCGTTTTATGCCACAAGATTGACACGGTACGCAGCGGCAGCCAGTACAAAGTACAGGCACCGTTGCGACCGGTCTACGACTTAATCAACCACCACCACGGGTGACAACGACGCGGCACCGTCAACTCTCCCTCCACGCCGCAAAGGCTAGGCGGGATGGGAAGACAAGTCGCGCCGGACGAGTACCGGCCGCCGCCGATCGCACTCTCGTTCACCGACCGTCGTACCGACAACCGAAGCACGGACAAACAACACGAAACACCGACTTGTGTGCGCTTGACGACGACATTTAGTGTTATACCGTTTTTCTTTTTGTTCATACAAGTGATTAGTGAATAAACGTGGCCTAGCCACATTTCACCGTACCGTAGTGTAAGTTCTTGGGTGTTCCCGCACCACACCTGACCGGCCGACGCTGCAACACCTCTCACCAGCATCGCCGTGTCAAGATATTAGATGACAAAAATAAAACAACTAGTACTTCAATTATATCTATATAATATATTTATTATATTATATTATATTTAGCTAGAAGTTTAGCTGTACCATACAAAACCAGACCGTTAAATCCTGGACAGTACAATACTGGACGGTACAAATCTGGACGCGCGTTTATTCTTTATTTTAAGGGGTAGGAGTAGGCCATAAATATTATTATAATGCTATTTCTATATATTTATTTATTTATTCTGTATTATATTTCCGCGACCTTCCCCCTTTAATGCTTCTTAAACTGCCTTACGACACTCCTAAATGAATTATAAGCAATAGATAATTATACTTATCAAAAATTATAAAAATGTTTAAACATAAACAAAACACATACTTCACTATAAAACTTTTTTCGTGAATCAAAAAGTTTGAAACAAAAGTTCCTGATAAGTTGTTTTTATAATAATTTGAACATATTAAAGAATAAAGATATATAGACATGCATATTTTTAAATAAATGTCATTAACATTAATCAGTGTAACCATCGAAAGTTTAAATTGAAAATTGTTAGTGCCCCTCCCCAACTCTCTCTAATATATCTGATCAGAGCCTACACTTATGATGTATTGATTTTACAATGATATGTGTTTTTTTTGTGTCTGTGTACAAATTAAATTTAATAAATAGTCGAAATAGTGCTTTAATTTTCAACTTCGATGTCTTATTTGACATGTCTAAATTTTATTGGAATATTCGGGAGGTCAGAATACATTGCTGCATTGATGAACCTATTGGTAGGGTATATACAAGCAGTGAGTTTTAGGAGATACCAGCACTCTTTAATTTAATTTTCATCGATCCTCAAAAATGTATTTAGATAATTGTTTTATATTTAAATTTTTTTTTTTAAGTTCTGCTGTTATTTATGACAAATATAGTAACTACTACTTGTCTTATTCATGATAAAACTATTAAAACATATTGTATACATGATATATAACAATTATTAACGGTGATGGGTAAAGCACTTTACTTAAGTAAAGCCTACTTGGCTACATTTACAATGAGCTCACTTGGTTCACAATAATTTATTTTACGGTATCCATTTAACTAAAATTTTTGTATTTTTGAAGAATTTTTTAAAAATTATTCAAAAATTCTGTAGAGTACGTATTAATTAATTTAGATAAAAGTAATAATTAAGTACTACAATATTATGTACAATTATTTGTGACATAGTTACTTCGCTAATTAATAATTAATACATTAATTTGCAATTAGGGTATTTTATTTTTTTGGCAGGTAAGTTTAATAAATTATGCAGTAGCAAATTATATACATTTTAGGCATTGGATTTTACTACATATTCACAATTAACCATGTTCATTCTATTTTGTTAATTTGTACATCTTCAAATAATGTGGTTTGAAAAATACTAATTATCATAATGTATAGTTATATATAATTTTTTAAATTTAGTTTGAATTATACATTCAAGTTATTACTGTCAAATGAAAAATGTGTTATTTTTTATTTTTATCTGTTATTTAAAATACCAATAATTATACATTATATAATTAATACCTAAGAGAAAATTCTATGTGAATATTAAAATATTTACAAGCTATAATAAATAATAATGTAGGCACTTTAATTGTTATGAATTATTAATTACAAAAATTTTCAATTAATTAATTAAATTCTTATACTTTAACCATGGGTGTTCACATAGGTTATACTACCTACATATATACATCATACAATCACAAAATATTTTTACAAAATTATAGGTATGGTACCTATATGCGGTAGATACTATATGGTATGTAGTAGGTAAGTATTTTAGTATTTGACGGCTTAGTAATTTAGTAAAATTTTAAAAATATGTATGAGAACACTCTGCATATAACTGTAATTGACACTCCAACAAAAAGGAATTGTCTACCAGAATGTTTTCTAGAACTTGTAGTGTAAACTTTTTATAACAATACATCACTTGTTTTGTATTTTAAACATAATCTCTCATCAACTTAATCCAATAATAGCAACGTGTTATAATGGAACTTTTTTTATAATTTATTATCTAATACATTTACTTTGTTTGAATATAAATTAATAATATGACTTAGGAGTATATAAATATAATTATATGTATATTGTATATATATGTAAATATTTACCCACCGGATTAACCACATAGCATTACTCTATATAATATATATAAATATATTAATAATTTAATAATTTAATAAGTTTAACAGGTATTATATAAAGACATAAAGTACATGTGTAGTTTTTAATTATATTATAATTATTCATAAGTAGGTATCTACACATTAGTTTTTGTGAACAAAGTATTTATATTTTTACTAAATTCTAAGCAAGTTAGTGACATTTTCACAACACATAGGACAACATATTGTCAAATAGATTTACAAAATCACCACAGAAATTTGTACATAATTTATGAAGAGACCTCTGGCAGAATGAGTGGTAATGATAAAAACAGTATTTCTCTCTTCCCCATTCCGACACATTTCCCTCTATTTTATTAATATAGTCATTGCTTATCCATTTTTAGTATATATATATATATATATATATATGTACATGCAATTTTCAAAGGGATTGAAAGGATTGAGATTATAGGTACCTACCTAGTAGTTAGTACCATTGATTTTGGATTTTTAGAATATATTAAAGTATATTCTACAATCAATACTAGTACTTACCTATTATAGCCGTAACTAGTACTTATTAGTAGTAAAAGCTAATTTTGTGTATGCAAACGCAGCCAATATTATCATAATATTATACTTACAAATGTTTTTTATTATAAATTTCTATCTTCGATGACTAATCAAATCCACTCATCAATGTGTATTTAATTGAAGATTGTTGTATTTAGAAATTCAGTATCTAATTAAAATGTTGAGAACCAAAGCTTTAAAGATAAACATAATAATACACCAAATTTTCTTTTTTCAATTTGGATATACAAGCAATTTTTTATAATAAGTTATCTTTAATTGAATTTTAAAACTTTTTAATTATTTTAAAAATAACAAATAATTATATAATAATAAATCAAAAAAAAATCGGGTAAGTCGTGGATGTCGCTCTGCTGTACAGTAGGTTACTGTAATGGATGGGATTAAATTTGAATGCAATGATAGGTATCATTGTATACGAAAAACGATTCTGAACGGAGATGATTTGTCAGTCTAGGATATATTATATTTTAATATTGTCATATATTCTATTTTGAAATAAATATTTTATTTTTCAATTAAGTCGCATTTTGCATAAGGCATGGTTAATCAATTAGTGTAGTTATCATGTAGTTATCATAAGTAGGATATTTTGGGCGGTTCTAAAACCACATCCCCACATTCCACATCCCACATCCCGCCGCCGCCACCACCACCACCACCACAACCTCGTGTTCATTATATGGCATTGAAACAAGCTCTGAAAGCGGGATTAATATTAGAAAAGGTAATAATTTTAGTAATTTATTATTAAAATGTGTTAAATTCATTTTTGTTTAGGTCCATCGAGTTTTAAAATTTAATCAATCACCATGGCTTGCAAAATATATAGGATTGAATACTAATATGAGAAAGAATGCATTAAACGATTTTGAGAGAGACTTTTTTAAATTAATGAACAATGCAGTATTTGGTATGTGTATTTTTTTTTTTATTATCTTACCTTTTTTTAATTTTTTTTATTGTTCGGGGAAAACCATGGAAAATGTAAGAAATAGATTATAAATGAAACTCGTTTCTGATGAAAAAACATGTTCAAAGTTAATCAATCGAAATACGTTTAAAGACATTACAATTTATAACGAAAACCTAGCTGTAATACATTTGGATATAGATGAATTGAAATTTGATAAACCAATATACGTAGGATTTGCGATTTTGGACATATCAAAGACATTAATTTACGATTTCCATTATAACTCTATGGTTCAAAAATTCAACTGATGTATACGGATACAGGTACATATTATATATTGCATAAATGTTTATTTACTTATGAATATAATTTTTCAGATTCATTGATATATTATATAAAGACATCTGATTTCTACGCCGATTTGTTGAATAACCCAGATCTTTTACAACGGAAAAAATTACCTGGGACTTTTACTGACGAATCGGGAGGACAAGCTATTATAGAGTTTGTTGCCCTACGGGCTTAATCATATGCATATAATCTATCGGGTGTGGAAAAAATCAAAGCGAAAGGCGTCAAAGGTCATGTCGTTAAAAATCATATGAGTTTAGCAGATTATAAACAATGTTTGTTTTAGGACGGCACAACGGTTGATAGTGACACTGGTAGAGCCACAGCTTTAAAACAATTTGAGTTGTTTAAATCTACTGGCCAATCATCTTCAACAAAACAGTATACACCGTTTTGAGTAAATATATCACTAAGATCTTTTAAACATCAGATGAAATCAATTTCAACAATAAAATTAGCTTTAAACCGATCGGATGATAAAAGGATAGTACTTGAAAACCAAATTAATACCTTGGCTCATGGACATTACAGTTTAGAGTGAGTTACAATAAATATACAGGGTGTAACAGACAGAACTGACTTTTGGAATAACTTTTGTTCTAATCAGTTTTTTAAAATTTTTTTTTTATTTATCATTTATAGACCCTAGCGCTACATGTATAATTTATTTTTACTTTTGTTTATTTTTTAGTACTGAAAATAAAAAAAATTAAATTAAATTAAATCATTTTATAACATATTCAAAATAGCCATTTTTTAAGAATATTATTTTTAAGGATTGCAGCGTTTAAATTTTTTATTTTCATTCGGTCGTTGATCCGATATAACCAATTAAAAACTGAATTATACGAGGCGCTTTTTGTGTATTTGTACACTTGCACTTATTTATAGCATATTATATATTTTATATAGCAGTGGGCTATCTAGTGTATATTTAATCTATGTTTATAGTGATGGTAAAAAATATCAGGAACTTATAACCTAACCTTAAAAACGTTTAACTAGCAGCGCCCAACTTTACAGCGGTAACATTTTAAATGAATTTGCAAAATTAAGCGGAACACTGATAAGTCAGAGTTGTCGGACCTTCTAAGACCGTGTATAAAAGTATTACAGGAAAATACAGTCTACAAAAATCATTTACATTTTTAATAATACGTCATACGTAGAAATTATATTCCTATGCAAATGATAATTTTACTCGTCAGATAAAAACAATATTTTTCATTTATCAATAATTATAGTACCACAGATTCTGTGTATAGTACAAATCTATTTATAGCTGCATCTTATTCCAAGACCGTGCTTAATATTATCGCTTCTGCATCAGGTTAATAAAAACTGTTCGCGCCAATCTATGAACGACTTAATTGATATAGTTTTAGACATTTCATGGGTTTATTGTGGTTACTGGTTATAAGTGCAACAAGATATTGTATAATATTTGTATCTTAGATTCTGATAATTTAACTTAATTTTAATTTTTAAGTGATAAACTGATAATCGATTACCAGTTATCATAGAAATATTGAAAATTTTACATAATATTCTGTACACGATAGAAATAACTTATTTAATATTTAGTTATTTCTGTGGTTGTTGTATGCTAAATAACGTAAATGTTCGAACCAGAAATCAGAATGTACCTAATAATTATAAAAGTTTGTGGAAATTGAAAAATCGCAAAAAAGCGATGGTAAGTAAATTTTTCACAATATTATACAACCCAATTAAATAATTATAACTTATAATGTATGTATAATTTGTTTATAGTTACTTTTGGGAATTTAATCATTAACGCAGTAAAATAATACAACTTCAGCTTAATATCAAAATATTTAAAATGATGTAAGTATGATGCAAAAAAACACTTCATCGATTTATTTATGATTTATTTGTATGCATATTATGTAATTAAATTTTTTATTATTTTTTTAGAAATTATTATTGTTGAAGCGGACTAGGCCAAAAAGTTGGTGCTTGGTAGCGGTTAGGTGTGCCTTTTTTATTGTCCTGCATTGGGCACCTTGGAGTATTCTATAACATAAAAAAAAAATTCATGTCAAGTTAAATTAAGTTAATAGTTCAATTATTAGGTACTTTATTTTTTTCGCCTTGCCAGTAAGTATGTCTGGCCTTAGCCTTTCGTACTAAATACCGATCTTCCAAGGTCTGTTCTTTGAGTGAGATCTTTTTTTAAGATCTCAGTGAAGTCACTGTGCTTTGGGCACCACCATTCATCACATTTCTAAACAAAAAAATATTACTTTAATAATAAATAAAACTTATAGACAGAGTGATTTTTTATTATTGAACACTCATTATTTCAAAAAGTTTAAGTGTTTTTTAAAATATATTTTTACATAGTTTCAAGTTGTTTAGTAAACAATGTTATTATTAAAACGTTATATTTTTAAAATATTTTTCATCCTTTTAATTTTCTAGGTATCGAAATATTTAGAAAAATATTCTGTTTTGGAATATTAAATTAAAACTCCATGTCATTCAACAATGTAAAAAACTTATTATTCTTATATTTTACTAATTATATGGATAAATTATAATGTTTTAATAAAAACGTTTTGTAAACGACTTGAAACTATGTAAAAATATATTTTCAAAAACATTTACACTTGTAAACACATTGAAAATATTAATGTTCAATGATAAAAAAAAATCACCCAGTAGACAATTCATATTATGTAGTAATTACTTCAGAATAACTAATATGGCTAATGTCTGGATCAGAATGTGTAGCAGTATCTATTGCCAAACCTTCTACTTTTTCACATAATATATTATCTATATTTGAGCTACTAGTTTGCGTAAGAGCCTGTAATGGTTGAAATATTATTTTAAATTTAACTTTAGTTTTTTTCAATTGTTGTGATTTAATATTGCTTACATTGAATTCACATTGGCTCACTGCAAATTTCTGTTTTAAATTTTCGTAAAAAAAATAATGACAGTATATTTTTTAATTTAAACGTGTGTATAATTATGTAAGATTAAAACTTACAATTTCTTCTTCCAAACTTAAATTTTTTGTTTGTAGTACTTTCTGTAAAGAAATGTGTTTAATAATTACAAATTTGTTTCTGTTTTTTTTTTTTTTTTTTTTTTTTTAATATACAGTTTAATAACTTACAACTTTTTCGGTCAGCCTTTTTTCCCTAACTTTCAATAAAACCTAAATAAGTAATGTAAATATTTTATGTTATTTGCTTTTGTAATTATTATTATTATTTGTCAAATTGTATTATAATTACTCATTTACTATCAATATTTTGTATATTTTATGTTTATACTTTAGTCTTTAATTTAAACTTTAGTAGAGAATATTGATTTTTAGTAACTTACAACTTCATCTGTGTCGGATTTTTTTTCCGTGTCTACAACATTCTGTTTTAAATTTTCCTAAAAAAATTAATAAAACAGCAAGGGCCAGTTGTACCGTCTCTGATTAAAGTTAATCAGAGTTTAATTGGTCGAATTAGCCCGGAATATCAGTTATCAGCTGATTAAGCCTAATCGAAATTTAATCGTAGACGGTACAACTGGCCCTAAGTATATTTTATAATTTAAACATGTGTATTTGTAAAATTAAAACTTACAATTTCTTCTTCCAAAATTACATTTTTTGTTTGTAGTACTGTCTATAAAAAAAATATTGTGTTTAATAATTTCAAAGATTTTTGCTGTTTTTTTTTCAATATACTTTTAATAACTTACAACTTTTTCGGTCAGTCTTTTTTCCTTAACTTTCAATGTAACCTAAATAAGGAATGTCATTATGTAATTTTAAGTTATTTGCTTTTATAATAATTATTATTATTAGTCTAATTTTATAATAATAAATTACTCATTTATTATCAATATTTTGTATATTTTATGTTTAGACTTTTGTCTTTAATTTAAATCTTAGTAGAGAATATTGTTTTTTAATCACTTACAACTTCGTCTGCGAGGGACTTATTTTCTGTGTCCAGTTGAACCACCTCCTCTGCATAATT
This sequence comes from Diuraphis noxia, assembly GCF_037042655.1. Classification (NCBI taxonomy): domain Eukaryota; kingdom Metazoa; phylum Arthropoda; class Insecta; order Hemiptera; family Aphididae; genus Diuraphis; species Diuraphis noxia. The sequence goes on along the minus strand of NW_028301711.1, from coordinate 101,812,530 downwards.
ATTGCTTTCATTTTTTTTTGTCACAAAATGTTTTGCAATGTGTGATATTGCTGTAAATAATTATGTCAAATATGTATCTATTCTGAATGTATTTTTAAAGTATAAAGTAAAGTATGCAAAAGTTTTTAATTATTATATTTAAAGTGTTAATATTATTACATATTATAACCAGCGGTTTTCAAACTTTTATTATACACAACACACCTAGTGGATACTCGCAGTACCCAGTTTGAAAACTACTATAATATACACTTACTTGACGCAAGTTATCCATTTCCTCAAAGCTTTTTTGAAGTTGGTTTTTATAAAAATCAACTTCTGTTTGTGTACCATTATCATTTCGATACTGTACATATAACTCTCCAACATCTTCAAAGGTAGTCATTTTTAATACTGTGTTCACTGTCGTAGTGTTCGTGATGGAGTAACAATGTATTACAAGCTTATCTTAAATCTTATCTTAAACCCAACCCAATGTATAGACTTATTTTAAGATTTTATTAGGTTTTTTTATTTTTCACCTATTGCTAAAAACAATATTGTAACCTCTCTTTTCAAGTTTTATTTATTAAAGTTTATTTAAAATTTGTTTTGATGATGCCTCCTACTTTCAGTTTTATTGAGTATTCTGATATATTAGAAACTTTTTATGCATGCCATAAAAATGCGTTAAATGCTTCTCGTATGTACTTAGAAAAATATCCTAATAGAAGACAACCTTCAAAAAATACATTTATCAATGTTGAGAAAACACTGAAGCAGACAGGTATTTACAAATAAGTATAAAATAAAAAATAAGTTATTTATTCGTATACATTTTCAACATAAAATATGTTTTATTGAATTGAAAAAAAAATATATATACAAATATAAGGTATAACACTTAGAATTAAAAAAAAATATTTGTCAAAATTATAAGTCAATAGCACATACAAAATAAACATTAAAAAAAAAAAATATTATTCTAGTCTTATTTTTAACTCTAGGTAGCTTTCCGAATGCTCTTCATAAAACAAAAAATAATGTCACATCTGATGAGCGACACTCGGTTAGTATCTTGGCTGCGTTTAGTGTTGATCCGCATGCTTCCACAATGCTTCCACAATATCCAGGCAAACAAACATAAGCCATACCTCTGTACACCGTGTTTTAAAAACCAATTTGTATCACCCGTATAAAATACACTATGTACAAGGTTTAAAACCTTCTGACCCAGAGAGGCGATTAGAGTTTATAGCAAATATGGTAGTGCTGTATGAAAATAACCCAAATATTATTTCAAACATATTACGGACTGATGAAAGTTCATTTAATAATAATGGAATTGTTAACCATCACAATTCGCATTTTTGGAATGCTGATAATCCTTATTGGACACGTGAAAATAATGCACAAGTAAGATGGTCTACTAATGTATGGTGTGGAATTATAAATAATCAGATAGTAGGACCTTATTTCTATGATGGTACATTGACTGGACAGCGATATTTAGATTTTCTTCTTAATACTTTGCCGGAGTTGATGGAAAACATACCTCTTGAAACTCGAGCCAATATGTGGTTCCAACAAGATGGTGCTCCAGCACACAATGCTAATATAATAAAAATATTTTTAAATGAGCAGTTCAAATCAAAATGGATGGGCACTCAAGGTCCGCTGAAATGGCCTCCACGATCTCCAGATTTGACTCCATTGGATTTTTTCTTGTGGGGTCACGTCAAAGATATTGTTTATACTGAACAGTCAACATCCTTGGCAGATTTGAAACAACGGATAACATCAGCTTGTAATAAAGTTACATCAGAGATGTTGAAGTTGACAACTAATTCCATTATGACGAGGTATGAGAAATGTGTAGCAAGAAATGGAGGACATTTTGAAAATTATAAATACATGTTTACATTAAAAATTTTTAATAAAAGTTATAAAATAATTGTATTCGTTTGTCAAAAATTCCATAACCCAACATAATTTTAAGAGTAGTTATAGGTCAAATCACACACAAGGCCGTTTGTAGGGGAGAGGCTAGAAATTAAAAACATTTTTTTTACATAACAGTATTTAGAATAGAGCAGTCATAAATTTATTTCAAGTCGTCTATAAAACAATGTTTTAAAATATTTTTTTTTTTAATTTTTCACTTTTTTCAATGACAACATTAAGTTTTAATTTTATATTCCAAAACAGAATGTGATAATAATTAATACTAAAAATATAAAATAATTTTTTAAGAAATGTATGCTTGTAATGAATAATTGCTATTGTATTATTTGTATACCTAATAATACACATAATATACATTCAAATATTTAATATAAAAACTATCTTGTGTGTGAAAAGCCACATAATATGGACATTAATTTAATATTAAATTATCAAAAATAATAAGCGCATTAGTTATCAATAACTCTACTGGAGTATGGCCTAATTTCCGTAATGCAAGTTTTTGCAGAATTTGGGTAAGATCATAAACCAACAAAAAATATTAACACTTGACACACACACTACAATTGATAAAATTACAAAAATTAAATGTACATATATTAACTACTCTATACTTAAACTTATTTAAGGGCTACGGACTTCAAATACAACAAATACAATTAGTACAAACATAATTAATTTTTCATCTTACATTTTTGGAAAATAAGTTAATTAAAAATTGGAAATGTCTAATTCATTTTTTTTTTAAATGTTAAATTTTCTATTTTAACAACCTCATAACACTACTTATGAGGAATTGTATTATATTAAATAACATAACCTTTAAGTAAGCCAACTTAATATTTCCTTCTTCGTCAAAATTAAGTTTACAATCTGGAAATAAAATAAAATAATTTAAAAAATGTATTTATTTAATAATTCAAAATATTCATACATACACAATTAATTGTGTAGTTTGTTCAGATACTATGTTATATTACATAAATATATTTGATTCCGTAATAATTTACTAAACTATCAAATATCAATGTACTGGTACAGATATGAAACATTTGCTTGTCAAATTGTATTGTCTAGTCATAGATATAGCTGCTCATAGTTCAGTGTAATTTATAATGAATTACTAATTTTTTTCTGAAATCAAAATCAAATTTTTTACACATATTTATAAATAAGTATTATTCAGTAAAAAAAAAAAAAAAAAATGTTAGGAGAACTTACCAATGTACTATATAAATTAATTGTCGCCAAATAAAGAATTTACAGATGAATTTTAAAATTTTGCTTTGGTGTTTGTATATTATTGAATTGTTTTATTATAATATGACATCCTATGAGACTATGAGAGTAAGACGATGTAAGTGGTCCATTTGTATACACTGTTTAAATAAAAATTGTAAACTATGCAGAATAACAGGTTTGGGCTAAAATAAAAAAAAGTAAAAACATTAAAAAATCATTTCTTACATAAAATTAAAAAACTTCTATTGATTTTTAACTGTTAAATTACAAGAAAAACTTACCAAACAATTTGAAAATTAAGTTTCCAAATTGGTATCCAATTACCATGCATTATATTAGTTTTAGGTAACTATAACACCTATTTGGAATTGAATTATTTTTACATTGCAAATTAAAGTATTATAAAAAGCACATTGTGAAGTATTATTATTTAAAATTGAAGTACCTGAGTAGGTACCTACTTATTTTAATTAATATTCATAATTTATTTTGTTTACCATTATGGCATTATACTAGTAAAGTAGTAAGTAGTAAGTCAACAGAAAACAACATTAATATTAATCAATAATCAATAATCATATCATCAAAATTCAAAATAAGATTAACGAATAACGATGATTATAACATATTTTAAGTTTAAGGTTAACTTGATAGTTCAACAGTGTGCATACACTACAATAATAAAATTATAAATTTATTATTATAATATGACATTTTCTTCTGTGGCATACTGTGATTTTATGATATCAAATTAAGATACGGGCGATACGGCATTACGGCGTATTTTTACTTATTAGCACGGTCTAAGACCGTGCTTATTAGTAATAAGTTATCACTTACAATTATTATGAGTGTGATAATATTGATAATAAATAACCTACCTGTCACTAATAATTGTGGCTACTATGGTACATCGTTATCGTTACACCAAGTCAAATGTACAGAGTTTTGAACTACTGGTCTTTACAAACAAAAAATATAGCACCTCCAAAAACTAATATAACTTTGAGGACTTATATCTCGTTTATGGATTATTCAATAATAAAAATTTCAACATCGAAATTTTTCTAATAATTAGTTTTACAAAATGGCTATTTTGAAAATTTAAAAAAAAAATTAAATCAAATTTAAATTTTTTTATTTTCAGTACTAAAAAATAAACAAAATAAAAAATAAATTATATATGTAGCGCTAGGGTCTATAAATGGTAAATAAAAAAAAAATAAAAAAAAATTGAATGGAACAAAAGTTATTCCAAAAGTCAGTTCTTTCTGTTACACCCTGTATATCATTAAATAATAATCTAATTGTATCTATGTTGCAGACAAGAAGAGGAGTGAAACACACAAATATGAAGTCTTCGTTAGGTTAAAAATAATTTAAACTATATATAAACTGTATATAATGTAAAAAAAAATAATTTAAACTGTATATAGAATGTAAAATATAATGTATACGTGTTAGAAAAAAAAGTAATAATCTTAAACATTATTAACATACCATTTTTTTAATGCAAATACTTTATACAATTTACAATGTTGTGGATTAAAATCCATATGAAAAATACAGCATGGTAGTGTTTCATCACTCAATTGACAAAGCCGAGGACAATCAAAGTTTTCCAAGTTGAATACTGTGGCGTTAGGCATAAACTCGTTGATAATCTGTTGTTTCTGTAGACCTTTAACGTAAATCCTGTTGAACTTTAACGATTGGAATATGTTGTATATTTTTTCATACTCCACATTACCGTAATCCAACGCTAAACCGTGAGATAAGTTCGATTAAACCTTTCGACAAAACAGGCTTTCGTCGTAGAATATGTGCTATACTTTTTTATATTATACTTTGTCATTAACGTATCAAATTTTAAATTATAAAATTCATTTCCGTTATCTACCTGCAACAATTTTGGCGATCTATCAACGAGTATTGTAGACATGTCTTTGGTCACCTCACCGCCTGTTTTTGTTTTCGTAAAACAATCAATCACACAGAGGATATAATTATATCCGTTGTTTTTCTTTGAAAGTGGAATCATCTCAACCAAGTCAGCTTGCCATAGATCGTTTTTGCCATAAACATTAAATCTACGCCTTTTATAATTGTTTCTTGCTGGTTCGTGAAGTTCGATTGCTATGTCACGTTTTGACATCTTCTGGTATTTTCCTCGTTATGCCAGATTCATACAGTTCTTCAAAAATAGATAATATTTCGTTTGAAAGCCCAGTGTTTACCGCAGATTGAGAGGCTAAAAGAAGTCGCAATCTATCAACCAGCTCATTTGGGTCATTCCAATATACTAAATTATGTGTTTGTAATTTCACACCCAACTCCGAGGGAAATAGCTTGCGAATAATTTGTGTATATTTTGTACCAACTTTCTTAATTTTTGTATCGTCCTGTGTCAAATGTGCTGAAGTTTGTATTAGTATTTCTTTATATGTATTTAAATCATTATCAGTATATTGCATTGGATATCTGAAACATAATAACTCAACAAGTCCAGGCGTTAGCTGATAATGTCGTATCTTTGATAATTAATGCGTTGTTTTTGAATTTTACTTCTTCTTGACCTAACTTGCAATTTCCATTAGAATATTTTTTTGGACCATATATTTTATCTTTTTCCTATTCTTCTAATGTACGAAAAATTTCAGTCTGGCTATCGGATGCTATATATTTGGTACCTTCAGCTATAATTTCATTATTACCGGCTTCGGAATTTTGTAATTTGTTCAACGGTTCGATTATTGGCTTAAATGTTTGCGATACATAAGATTGAATATCAGCTTCACCTCTTTTCAATGCTTCAAATTTACGTTTAATATTTTTCTTGGTAATAACTAATTCGTTCAACACTGCACTACTGTCTTCCATGATTGAGAATGAACTATACTGTCTTATATAACGACAAATGTGTCTAAACCGTACGTTCACAGTCTTTACTTATCACGACGAAATTAAATCTCCCCCTACTCCAACACAAAGTACAAAACTCTTTAAACTCTGAATAATTCATATCACCCGAACAGTGTTCCATGTAAACGTGTTTTAAATTAGTTTCGTCTTGCTTGAATAATATTAGCATGTTGCTAATATCTCGAATAAGTTATTTGAATATCCGGGCAAATGATTGTGCTAGATAGAACACATCGATATTGTTATGTCTACAACGTGTGTAGTAAGAACGTACGATATTTTGATTTTCACATAAAATATCGTCAAATACAAAAACAGAATCTGGTAATGCTTTTTCTGGTGGGATAACCTCATCGTTTTCATGAAAAGTGAATAACTGCACGACCTATACATCTTTTAAAATTTCACAAAGCATTTTATATTTAGGTTGATCGAGTGTTTTTGAGTATATATAAACGTTATGAAAACGTATACCGTTGATGTTAGTCGATAAAGCATAAATCAAATTTGTCTTGCCGCATCCGGAAGGGCCTACAACTAAAGCACGGCAGGTATTCGGTAAAAGCCTTCCATGCCTCGATTCGCGAGTCGTAGATGGGTCAACATTTTCCACTGTGAGTTTTATTTCTTGGTCGACAAACTTCATTATAAATACTTGTGTAATCTCTGTAATCTAATCATTACACGATGTCACCCGTTCGAAGAAAAAACAAGAATAAAGGTGGAGGTATCGTTAACACCCTTATAAACAAATTACCATTTGAACTTCATTTACCAGGTAAATTATAAACCATACAACACATAACATTCAATATAATCAACTCATAATTTTAGGTTATCAGTACTGCGGCCCAGGTACAAAATTGAAAAAACGATTAGATCGCGGTGATAAAGGTATCAACCCCCTAGATTCGTTGTGTAAAAACACGATATCGCTTATGATCACAGCAACTCTTTGACGGATCGTCAAAAAGCAGATTATATATTGGAAAACCAGGCTTGGAATAGATCCAAGTCAAAAGACTAATTTAAAAGAAAAGGCAGCAGCGTGGTTAGTCACTACTGGCATGAAGGCAAAACGAAAAATGGGTGCTGGATGTGGATTCAAAGCAGCAGTCAAGGCAGCTAAAAATGTATTTAAAAAAAATATGAAAGAAAAAAACCTGATGAAATTAACAAAAAAATGTTTTGTGGCGGCTAAAAAAATATTTCTTAAAAACGGCAAGAAAGCTCGGGTACCTCGTGTCATACCTATACCGAAAACTGGTGGGATGTTACCGTTGATACCAATTTTTGCCGGTTTATCCGCACTCGGAGCGCTGACGGGTGGTATTGCTAACGTTGTAAAGACCGTTAGCGAATTCAATAGAAATTAATCTACACATTTGGGCAGAGGTTTATTTATACCTCGCCCCTAATAAAGGTGGCTCGTATAAGATCGAAAAAGGTAAAGGACTATATCTCTCTTCACAAGGAGGTAGTTCGTATAAAAGAAAGGGAGTCCATAAATCTGTGAAGAAAACCGTAAAAAAGAAAAAAAACTAATTACTACGTTACCCAAAAAAGCATTGTACGATTATGAAATTATAAAACATGCACGCATAACGAAAATACCTCATTTCATCGGAGTGTTTTCCAGAGATAGGTTACCTGCACGTCTTAAACCTATAGAATCAGCTGTAATCAATTTGGACGTTGAAAAAAGTACTGGAACTCATTGGGTAGCGTATAAGAAAATCGGAAAACAAGTTGAATATTACGACAGTTTTGGAAATCTACCACCGCCACTGGAACTACAATCGTACCTCAGCGGATGTAACATACAATATAATTACACTAGGCATCAACGTTATAACACATATAATTGCGGGTATTTGTGTTTGAAATTTTTATTATGTACATGATAACATTAAATGGTAATTCTAGTGAAATGTCGTGTGATATTTTCCCGCCGTTGAAAGTACAAAATACCTCTCAGCTGTGTCTTTTAAGCCTGCAAACACATAATTCTATACCAAACGTAGAACTGGATTGCAATACAATAGGATTTCGCGATGCGCTTGGAAAATGTAAAACTGTGACTATACCAACGTGGTCGTACGAAATAATTAATTTGGAGTCGACAATTCAAAAACTATTACCAAGTCATGTCACCATGTTTCAACTCAAGGCTGACGGTAGCACATTGAAATGTTCGATGACGTGTAGTCATGATGTTGATTTCACTATTGAACATAATACATCGAAAATATTAGGTTTTGAGAATAAAGTTTATCCTGCCAAAACAATGCACGAATCTGAACGAATAGTTAACTGTATAAAAATAGATTGCAATCTTATTTCTGGTTCATTCAGTAATGGTATACCGAGCCAGACTATACACGAGTTTTTCCCTTCTTCACCGCCTGGACATAAAATCATAGAAGTCCCAAAACATTTAGTCTTCTACCGGCTTAATTCCTCGTCTATAAGCAAAGTAAATATAGTAGTAAGAGATCAAGATAATAATTTAATCAATTTAAGATGGGAGCCAATTACAGTTCGTTTACAAATTAAACTTAAAGATGGCTATTAAGTTCAACAGCTATATAAAAAGAAGCGCAATCAAGAAAACCTATAGTTCTACCAACAATATTAATACGTCGAGACGTATGCCAATTGTAAAGAAACTAACAGAGAACAATCTATCATTTTTACGGTATTTAAAAGTTCTATAATCATGGATGATATGTATTTGGATGTGGCCGGTGGATATGAAGATGAATGCAAAATAACTCAAATGCAGTACCACTCTTTCCTCCCGTATTCTTCAACAGCTTTATCCAATAACGATGAAATTAGAATATCCATTCAAAATATGGACGCGTACACTCTCCCCTGCGAAAGCTATCTCTATATTGAAGGTAAATTAAATATACCGGCAGATGTTGTAGCATATGCGAACGAAATCAATTTTACAAATAATGGTCAAGCGTTTTTGCTTTCTGAAATCCGGTATGAAATTAACGGTGTGAAAATACAAAAGCTGAAATCTCCTGGAATATCATCGAGTCTTAAAGGGTTTTGCTCACACACGCCGAATGAATTGAACAATCTAAAAAATGCCGCTTGGAACGTGGATATGGATGCCAGTGAAAATAGACATTTCTCGTTAAATAACAAATTTTCCGGTTGTATCCCACTCAAACACTTGTTTGGATTTTGTGAAGATTATAAAAAAATACTACTCAACTCCAACCAACAAATCATTTTATACAGATCGTCTACGGATTTTTATGCATTGTACGTTTCGGAGACCACTGCGAATGACAATAAAGAAAAACTTAAAAAAGTAGTGATTGAGTTAAGTAAAATTATTTGGAAGATGCCGGTTATCAGGGTGAGCGACAAAGAAAAAATAAAATTACTTAAAGTATTAGACTCTCGTAAACCACTTTCGTGTGCGTTCAGAAATTGGGACTTGTGCGAATACCCCGTTCTCCCTTAGAACACTTCTCATTCATGGACGGTTAAATCGAGCAGTTTGCTCGAGAAACCCAGATTTGCATTAATTGGATTTCAAACAGATCGAAAAAATAATTTATTTAATCCGTCTGGACGATTCGACCACTGTTACCTGAAAAACCTTAAAATACACCTAAACTCTGAAGTGTATCCATACGAATATTTCCGTTCAGATTTCACAAACAACGTTACGGCTATTTTATACAAAGCATATTATGCAGATTTCCAAAAAATCATACTATGACAGAGAATATGGTGAGCCTCTACTGTCAAAAACCATTTTTGAACAATACGTACCAATCATAGTCGTAGATTTATCACGACAAAACGACAACGTAAAATCGTCGACTGTTGATTTACGCATCGAGTTCGAAACAGGCAAAGCCATTCCAGCGAAGACTGCAGCTTATTGTCTCATCTTACACGATCAAATTATAACTTATAACCCTTTTAATGGTGATGTAAGGAAATTGTAAATAGTTTGTAAATAAAAATACTTTTTTAAATATCACGTTATTTTTTTAATTTTTTTTTTAATTTTTTTAACCACAATATGAAAACCATATAATAAACAAATTTTTTATCCAATTACAATTCAAATATAGGATAATCTTATCCACGGCTAGGTTTTTTAATATATTATAAAATTTTATATATTATTGGCAGGAAAATAAGAGTAACTTAATCTACGTCTTGCCTTTGCCCTTTCACGTGCTGCGAATGCCCTTGTACTAGGTCTCTTGACTACAGGCTAAAAACATTAGGTTTCTTTTAGTATAAAATAATATGTAAAAATATGTTCGTATTACCTCAGTTTCGGACGACGATGATAACCAACCCCTTGCCAACTGTTTCAATGCTTTACTCTTCAAATCTGCTATCAAGCATGTGCCGGCGACTGGAATACACTCTTTTAATTTTTTGACCTGGATGCGCTTTAAATAATCTTCAACATCACTAATGTCTGTATCTTTAGGCAATGGCATGTCCTTTCCTAGAAACATTGAAATCTCGCATGCTTGATGCAATGCAGTGGACCGTGTATACATATTTTTCATCTCGATAACTTCTTCCATGACATCACTTAATTCCAAGATTCTCGCGACATTCTCCTTAGTCAGTTGCACCTTTTGGTCTTGCTGTAGACATTTGATTGAGAGTATGTTGTTGCCGTTGCATTCTCCGATTGACATCAATTTAAACTCCTCTAACAGTAAGTGTGATGGTAGTAAAAAATTGATGTTTTTAAGTAATACATTAAGCGATTCATACGAGGTGTGATCAAAAAATACCGGGACTAAAATTATATCTGCGCTAAAAATAATCGAATGGGGAATATACACACATCAAATAAAAATAGAGATAACACTCAATTACGTTATTCAAGCCGTGAGTTAATATTAACTGTTAGTAATGAACGAAAATTCATTGAAATCAGATACTTTTATTGTGTGTGCCGTTTTTGTCATGTCGAATAAACTCGAGCAGCGTGTTTGCATTAAATTTTGCGTTAAACTCGATAAATCAGCGACTGAAACTTTTGAAATGATTAAAAAAGCATTTGAAGATGAAGCGATGAGCAGGTCTAAAACATTTGAATGGCATAAAAGGTTTATTGAGGGTCGTGAAGACATTAATGATGACTCTCGTGCTGGACGACCTTCAACATCAAGAAATGTGGAAATGGTGGCAAAAGTACGAAAAATTATTCGATCAGATCGACGAATGACGATAAGAGAACTTTCTACTGAGTGTAACATTTCTTTTGGATCATGTCAAACTATTTTGACTGAAGATTTAGGCATGAGACGAGTCTGTGCAAAAATGGTCCCAAAATTGTTGTCTCAAGATCAAAAAAATCATCGAATTGAAGTTTGTCAAAATTTGAAAGAACGAACACGAAATGACCCAGGGTTCATTAAAAATGTAATAACTGGTGATGAAACTTGGGTCTATGGTTATGACATAGAAACTAAACGACAGTCATCACAATGGAAATCAGTAACTTCACCAAGACCCAAAAAAGCTCGACAAGTTCGTTCTAACGTGAAGACCATGTTGATTACTTTTTTCGATATTAAAGGCCTTATTTATTACGAATTTGTTCCAACTGGTCAAACGGTTAATCAGACTTACTACAAAGAAGTTTTAATTAAATTACGAGAAAAAATCCGTAAGAAACGTCCAGATCAATTCCAAAATCGATCGTGGTTGTTACACCACGACAACGCGCCTGCTCATTCTGCCTTATCAATCCGTGAGTTTCTAGCTGATAAACAAATTCCAGTTGTACCTCATCCCCCTTACTCGCCAGACCTCGCCCCTTGTGATTTTTTTTTATTTCCAAAAATTAAAACTGACCTCAAAGGACAAAGATTTGATGATATTGAAACAATAAAAAAGAATGCGGTGGATCAACTCAAACAACTTAAAGTTGAAGACTTCCAACACTGCTTCAAAAAGTGGCAGGAGAGATGGGACAAGTGTATAACATCGGGCGGTGAATACTTTGAAGGAGACTAATATTTGAAATATTATTTGTACATTTAAATAAATGAAAAAAAAAAAATCCCGGTATTTTTTGATCACACCTCGTACGTACGTGTCCCCAGCCCCCCCACATCGGATATTTCAAATTTTTTTTTGGCAAAAAATTAGCATGTAATTAGCATGTATTTGCATGCTAACTTTTGTAATTTGCACGCGCTTTAATTAGGCGTGGGATCAAAAATAGGTGGGGGGGCTGTAGACACGTGTCTCCGACCCCCCCACCCATCAAAATCACTTATTTTCAAATTTTTTTCTAGGCCAATATTTAGCATGTAATTAGCATGTATTTGCACGCTTGGTCCCGAAACTCTACCGTCATTCGTTGGTTCGCAAAATCCGTTTTTCTAATTTGCACGTGTCCCCAGCCCCCCCACAACTCGAAATAACTGGAACTGCATAATCGCTTATACGCCAATATTTAGCATGTAATTAGCATGTATTTGCACGCTTGGTCCCGAAACTCTACCGTCATTCGTTGTTTTGCAAAATCCGTTTTTCTAATTTGCAAGTGTCCCCAGCCCCCCCACAACTCGAAATAACTGGAACTGCATAATCGCTTATACGCCAATATTTAGCATGTAATTAGCATGTATTTGCACGCTTGGTCCCGAAACTCTACCGTCATTCGTTGTTTTGCAAAATCCGTTTTTCTAATTTGCACGTGTCCCCAGCCCCCCCACAACTCGAAATAACTGGAACTGCATAATCGCTTATACGCCAATATTTAGCAATTCAGCTATTTTCTCGGATATCGATTTGTTTATTATAACTATTTTCCTAAAACTACGAATTTGATAATTTAGTTTATAAATTCAATTAGTTGTTTAAATTGGTTAATTTTTAATTATCATTGTAGAAATAATTTTTCAATTTGATTAAATTATTAAAATTGTTTGCATTTTAATATTGTAGCGATTATATTATAAAAATTGAAATAACTTTTTATACATTAGTTTATACTTTTTAAAATTAATTTTATACATAGGTAGGAATGACTTTTTCTTACATGTTAATAAAATCTAAATAACAAAAAAATATTGACATTAAATTGTATACAATAAAAATTCACAACTGACTTTTGTCGTGCTTTTTACGGGAATCGGTTTTTTTTTGAGATCATCAAATATTTCCCAATTATTTGATGCCCCTCTCTTAACGTATGCTTTGTAGTGTCCAACTGAGTTCCTTAGTTTACTTTTTCCAGGCAAAAAACTTATGACACCTCTTAGTTCAAATGTGCGATTTGCATTGCACAATATTTGTGGAATGTCACATAGTCTGATCTGTGCAATTTTTGCTGCTTCAGTACTATGTTGAAGACTCATATCTAAATCGCCCTCTAAAAAAAAGTTATTGTTAATAACTAATTAATTAATATAAAAAGATAACACATTGAATTCAATTTTTTCAAATAGTTTGCATTTTTGCAATCGTATAAAACTTTATATACAAGGTGTAACGGAATGGCTCGAAAAATGAAATCAAATATTTTTATCAATATTAAAATTTAAAAAATGTTTTAATATAATTTTTAATAAAATTATTAAAATTGTAAGGATCATAAATAATTTAAGATTTACTTATGTCTGCATATTTCTAAAATAATATTTCGAAAAACGATTTTAAGGTTTTAAATAACTATTAATCCAAATAAATAATGTCATTTTAGAAAAATATCAAAAAATATACTCCATGAATTAAAAATAAAGGATTCGAAAATAAAAATTGTATACTGCACTTGTAGTGCATGCGTCTAAAAATTATATTAAAACATTTTTAAATTTTAATATTGATAAAAATATTTGATTTCATTTTTCGAGCCATTCCGTTACACCTTGTATATAAAGTTTTATACGATTGCAAAAATGCAAACTATTTGAAAAAATTGAATTCAATGTGTTATCTTTTTATATTAATTAATTAGTTATTAACAATAACTTTTTTTTAGAGGGCGATTTAGATATGAGTCTTCAACATAGTACTGAAGCAGCAAAAATTGCACAGATCAGACTATGTGACATTCCACAAATATTGTGCAATGCAAATCGCACATTTGAACTAAGAGGTGTCATAAGTTTTTTGCCTGGAAAAAGTAAACTAAGGAACTCAGTTGGACACTACAAAGCATACGTTAAGAGAGGGGCATCAAATAATTGGGAAATATTTGATGATCTCAAAAAAAAACCGATTCCCATAAAAAGCACGACAAAAGTCAGTTGTGAATTTTTATTGTATACAATTTAATGTCAATATTTTTTTGTTATTTAGATTTTATTAACATGTAAGAAAAAGTCATTCCTACCTATGTATAAAATTAATTTTAAAAAGTATAAACTAATGTATAAAAAGTTATTTCAATTTTTATAATATAATCGCTACAATATTAAAATGCAAACAATTTTAATAATTTAATCAAATTGAAAAATTATTTCTACAATGATAATTAAAAATTAACCAATTTAAACAACTAATTGAATTTATAAACTAAATTATCAAATTCGTAGTTTTAGGAAAATAGTTATAATAAACAAATCGATATCCGAGAAAATAGCTGAATTGCTAAATATTGGCGTATAAGCGATTATGCAGTTCCAGTTATTTCGAGTTGTGGGGGGGCTGGGGACACGTGCAAATTAGAAAAACGGATTTTGCAAAACAACGAATGACGGTAGAGTTTCGGGACCAAGCGTGCAAATACATGCTAATTACATGCTAAATATTGGCGTATAAACGATTATGCAGTTCCAGTTATTTCGAGTTGTGGGGGGGCTGGGGACACGTGCAAATTAGAAAAACGGATTTTGCAAAACAACGAATGACGGTAGAGTTTCGGGACCAAGCGTGCAAATACATGCTAATTACATGCTAAATATTGGCGTATAAACGATTATGCAGTTCCAGTTATTTCGAGTTGTGGGGGGGCTGGGGACACGTGCAAATTAGAAAAACGGATTTTGCAAAACAACGAATGACGGTAGAGTTTCGGGACCAAGCGTGCAAATACATGCTAATTACATGCTAAATATTGGCGTATAAACGATTATGCAGTTCCAGTTATTTCGAGTTGTGGGGGGGCTGGGGACACGTGCAAATTAGAAAAACGGATTTTGCAAAACAACGAATGACGGTAGAGTTTCGGGACCAAGCGTGCAAATACATGCTAATTACATGCTAAATATTGGCGTATAAGCGATTATGCAGTTCCAGTTATTTCGAGTTGTGGGGGGGCTGGGGACACGTGCAAATTAGAAAAACGGATTTTGCGAACCAACGAATGACGGTAGAGTTTCGGGACCAAGCGTGCAAATACATGCTAATTACATGCTAAATATTGGCCTAGAAAAAAATTTGAAAATAAGTGATTTTGATGGGTGGGGGGGTCGGAGACACGTGTCTACAGCCCCCCCACCTATTTTTTGATCCCACGCCTAATTAAAGCGCGTGCAAATTACAAAAGTTAGCATGCAAATACATGCTAATTACATGCTAATTTTTTGCCAAAAAAAAATTTGAAATATCCGATGTGGGGGGGCTGGGGACACGTACGTGCGATACATCTATGTCCACACTCATTTTTACGCATTGCATGTTACTTGTAATACATACAACACAATAAATTAACAAAAAATCCGGATCTAGACCTATATTTATAAAAATATTATCGTTCACGAAAAAAGTCGAACAGTCGATAAGTTGACTAGCCATTATGCAGTGGCGTGACAAGATGGGAATGGGCCCTGGGGCAATTAATAAATTAGGCTCCTTAATGCTATATATAGGAAAAACCACATTATACGTTATATTGTTGTTTAAAATATAAATACCTCTATAAAACCATTAATGAAAATAATAAACGAGGCGATATGTCAACGTTAAAAGTTTCCGTTTAATTCAATAATAAAAAAAAAAAAAAAAAATAAGTAATCATAATAAAAAATTTTAACTAGCGTAATATTTAAATAAAAATAGATTTTCATACATTTATAGAGTTATTCAGTTTTTCCATCCATCTGATTGCCAGCTGTTCAACTGCGAGTAATTTTATCTGATGTATAAAACTTTGTTTGCTCTTTGGTATATGATTTACGATTAATTCGGTATGAATTCCTTTGATTATTGAAACTACATCTTCGAGTTTCGCTGATTTATCAACTTTAAAATCAGTATTCAAATATTCCGATATTTGATCGATTTGATTTAAAATAATAGGCCGTGAGATAGTGATTTTTATTGTTATGGTTTCAAGAATTGTCCTCTCTAAATCTTGAACTGTCATAAGATCTCTTCGATTCAATATAGTTCTACATCCGTCTATTTTTTTAGACTCTACGACCCTTATATACCATAATTGTGAGCAAAACAAATTTATCTTTCAAAAAAATAATTTTTTTAAACGTGTTTTAACATGGCCCATCACTGAGTAAATACGTTTCAAGAAGTCCGGTGAAATATTTACATAGCGCGACGACGGTGTAATTATTTGTACGACGACATTGAACTGATCTTTTGAATCGATATCAACGTTTAAAAATTTTCGATTTTCAAAATCGATTGTAAAATTAGTGCAATCGACAAGTTCAGCTGGAGATGTAGGCGCAACATATTTGTAAAACCGATTCATTTCACTGATTGATCCAGCCATATTAACACGGCAAAACTTAGACTTGACACTGTTAAAATAAAACTGTGACTGAATATTCAAACACCAAGTACTATTAATTGTTAAATCGGTTTGTGATGGAGGGAGTATTTAACAGTCTAGTGGTAGGGATAACTATGAAACAAAGATATAGTGGTGGGTTGCTACTAATATTAATATGTGTATTTATGTGTTTAATATATGTATACGGCGGTATGATCTATGGCTGGGCGGCGAGTAGTGGGGTGTGGTGGCGGCGGTGTGATGTAGGATGTGGTGGCAGCGGCGAATAGTGGGATGTGGTGTCGTCGGCGTGATGTGGCCGATGTGGAATGTGGTGGTGGTGGCGGCGGGATGTGGGGATGTGGTTTTAGAACCGCCCAAAATATCCTATTATCATAATTCATAATACCTTATATTATCATAGATATACGAATACCTGTTTTGAGGATAAATCGTTATCATTACGCGATTTCATAAAAATTTAAAACTCAAACGCTCAAAACATTTTTCCTATAATGACACTTCAAATTTTCTCTATAGCTATTTGAAGCAAAACTTATGGAAAACTTGGTGTTAAATTTTATAACCTTAGATATAAATACAAACAATATTATGAATTTTGAACTACAAAATAATTTGCAAATATTCATGGTTTTGACGAATTTCTGTCAATATTTGAAATTCAAATGCTAATAAAAATTTAATTTGAATTTCTGGTTGACATTTTTTTTGTGTTAAAGATTGACAAATTTGTAAGGAATCTTGTATTAAATTTTCAAATCTTAGATTTAAAAAGAAAATTTTTTATGAATTTATAGCTTATAATAATTTGCGAATTTTCGCGATTTTTACGTATGTTGTCAAAATTAAAATTTGAATACATGTAAAAAAAAAAATTATGGCTATACATTTATTTAATTTTTCAACTGCTATTGTAAAAATATATTGTGAGCCTTGTATTAAATTCTCAAATCTTAGAATTAAAAAGAAAAACTTAAATGAATTTCGATCTAAGATAATATGAAAATTGCCGTAATTTTTACGTATTAAGTCAATATTTGAACTTCAAATACTAATAAAAAACAATTGTTCATATGTATTCTTATATTTTTTTAATCACTATATGAATAACTTATGAGAAACTTTGTATTAAATTTTCAAATATTTTGATAAGGCCAAAAACATTTTATCGACACTTCAAAAAAAAATTTTCAAACAAATTGAAAATTTCAGTTGTCTATAAATATCTCAAAAAAAGTCAAAATATTTTGAAAATTAAATCATGTAAAGAAAACGCCAACCTAAATAACTGATAAAATTTTCAAGTATCTACGACCTATACTTTTTGAATAATAACAAATATTTAAAATCGTTTGAGGACAAATCGTTATCGTTACGCTATTTCGTAAAAATTTTAAATTCAAACGCACTTAAAATTTTTTCTTATAATGATGCTTTGAGTTTTCTCTATAGCTACTTGAAGAAAAACTTATGGAAAACTTAGTGTTGTATTTTCAATCCTTAGTTATAAACGCAAAAAATTTTATGATTTTTCAACTTCAAAATTACTTGCAAATTTTCGCGTTTTCGACAGATTTCGTAAAATGTTGAACTATAAACGCTTATTAAAAAAAAATAGCGACTACGATTTTTAATTTTTTTTAGCTACAATAAGAACAACTCATAAGGAACCGTGCATTACATTTTAAAGTTTTTTTGGTCATCCAACATTTTTTTACTGACACTTCAAAAAAAAAATTCTCAAAAAAATCGAAAATTTCAGTGGTCTATAATAACTCAAAAAAAGTCGAAAATTAAACTGTATATCTATATCACTAACATTAACATTTGGTGAAAATTTCAAGTATTTACAGTGATTAGTTTTTGAATTACAACCATATAAAAATATCGATTTGGTCGAAAACTGGTTTTGCTTAAATATTCCCGTTTATCTGTCATTTTTTTTTTGTTTTTCTCGATTTTTTTGAAAACTGTTGGATAATGTTTACTTTTGACCTCTATAATGCACCAAGGATCTTCAATTTTACATCGGAAACCACCCCCAAAGTTTGAAATCGAAGCATTATTTCGACTAGTTATGCTTTACACAGACACAAAAAAAAAATACACACACATCATTGTAAAATCAATACATTCATCACTTCGTTCAGAATTTAGTCTAAATCCATATTAGTCTAAAAGACTAATCCCAAATTCTAATTGATAAGTTGTACTCTGTATTACAGAGAGGACAACGCTTATCAATTAAAATGTTAACACAATCTTCACAAAGCACTTTGTGGCCACAAGGTACAACTGCATGAGTTCTAGTATTGTCTTTACAGACAATACAAATTGTTTGTTCATTGGCATTTATGTCAATGATGTGGTTAGTGTTAACTTGGACCACGGTTTAAGATATACAGGTTAGCTATCGGCTATCTAAATTGTATTGATAGCTGCGGTCAGAACTCGTCACGGGTTTAGCGCATAATTTCACCACATCTGTAGAGCGCTAGTAGTAAGTAGGGTCATATAGCATGTTAGGGAACTCGGAACTATAAATATTATATGTTCATGCTCGGAACTACCTATATTATTATTCGATAATTCAATATTGTGATTGTGATTTTCTATTTCTTTTCTAATATTTTCTGATTGAGATTTGCGAATTATTGCGATTGCCTTTAAGTAATTATTATGCTCCCTTGATGCAGAATATTCTAATTCTATTTTGCATTTTTAGCTGTAGATACAACTTTTAATTTATTTAGGTCATTTTTCAACATTTTTAAGTCATTTTTTTTATATTTTATGTCATTTTTTGTAGTTTATGTACAATGTGGGGGCATTTTTCTCAAATTTTAGGTTTTAAAGAAAATTTGTATAACATTAAAAAAAAAATAATTTTAATATTATTATTGTGGGGGTTTTTGGTGTTATACATTCTTTATTTATATTTTACTTTTTAATTTATTTTTAATAATTATATTTTACTTTTTAATTTATTTTCAATAATTTTAAATAATGCATAAAATGTAAATGTATAGGTACTATTGTTTATTAATATTATAATTCATATTTTAAAATACTATTATACCCATATCTCTAATAAAAATTATTATTTATAAATACATTTTTTTCACTTATTATGTTTTTTTAGGTATTTTTAAGTTTTTTTTTTAGGTCATCTACATCCTAACTATATTGATAATGTATTTCTTTTAATTTTTGTGGTCCAATATTTTATCATAGTGAATAATGCCACGTTCGTGCTGCGTTGTTGAATGCCAAACTGGATATAAGTCCAACTCTAATAAAATTGTATCTACTTTCTCTTTTCCAAAAAATGAAAGTTTGAGGCAAAAATGGATAAATGTGATACCCCGAAAGGATCTTATTATTACCAAAAATTCAGCAGTATGTGCTAACCACTTTACTGAAGATCAAATTATTACAAAATGGACTTCAGGGGTTGGTGACAATAAAGTGTGTGTAAGTATTTATTTTACAAATTCAAAAAGTACTATTCGATTAATTAATTTAAAAAATGTGGTATAATAATAAATAATAATAATAAAAAAATATTTATAAATGTATAATTGTTTGTTTATTTATTAGCAAATAATTAATAGACAAAAAATTTTTTTTTTTTATTTGTATTATAGGTAGGTGCTTTATTATTTTAAAATAATATACTTATTAATGAATAAATATATTTTGATTTAACATTTCTAACAAATTATTGAAACAATAAACTTCTTATAGGTACTTTGCCTGGAAATTCTATAGAAATTTAAGGACATTTTATAAATAATATTGTATACAATTTATTTATCACTTTTTTCAGATAAATTTAAAATATCCAAAATTGAAAGAAGATGCAATTCCGTGTTTATTTCCCGGCCCAAAATATCTTTCAAAACCAATTAAAAAAAGAAAATCTCCTACAAAGCGAGTTAACCTGATGTGTTCACCCACTGATTCTAAAAAAATGAAACCATTAGAAGTAATTTTTTTCAGTAGTAGTGAATAAATATTATTTCTACATCTGATAGTTAGTGTATATTCAAACCTTGTTTTAAACTATTGATATTTTCATTTACAGGTTGATTTTAATATATTCGAACAAAATACTTCCGGTAATGAACTCAATCCAGAATCGATTGAACTTCTTCAAGATCCTATCATGCCCACAAATCAAAACTTTGAAAACATTTGCAGTGGTATTAAATCTATTACCCTCCCAGGTAATTGGAAGTATGAAATATTCCAAAATAAGAATATAACATTGTATACTATAAATTTGAATAAGAATGATGTTGGCATTTATATTGAAAAACAGATAATTCTTGAAACAAATATGATTATCAAATGTAAATTATATAATATTAATTTTGACATTCAAGATTTATCAGTGAATTCAAAAATTATTTCATTAGATGACTTGATTTCAGTTTTGAGGACTTTAAATACTAAAAATATATGTTCAGGAGGGCCTTTAGTTGAAGAGTTTGAAGGAATAACTGTTAATTGTGCAGAAGTAGACTTCCAAAATCGTTGGCGACATAAAAAATGTGAATATCTTATTGATAGATCATCTTCTAAAAACAAATGTATATTTTGTAAAAGATTGAGAATTACCTTCCGTGTAAACAAATCAAGGCTGTCTGCTGGAAAATCTGCAAGATTAGTCTTACCACCTATAAAGAAAAAACAATTGGATCAGCTTCGAAATAAACAGCATAAAATACAAAAAAAGATTTTAAGAGCAAAACATAGAATCAAAAGTATACAAAATCAATTAAATGATGCCAAAGAAAAACTAAATAAATTAACAGACAGTTCAGTTGAAGATTTGATTAATAAAAATAAATTAAACGATTCTCAGTCGACATTGATTAGAGAAATAATTATGGCTAGTCGGTATAAAAATCCCAAAAACCGCCACTATTCAGAAAACTGGATGTTACTTTGTTTATTGTTTAACATCCGTTCACCAGGAGCATACCGTTTTTTACGAGAACAAGAGCTAATGCCTTTGCCATGTACTTCAACCATTCGCAAGCATTTGTCAATTGTTAAAACTAACTGTGGATTTGATTTAAAATTTTTTGATCTACTTAAAAGACGAATGTCTACCAAAAATCCTAATCAAAGGCACGGGGTTCTCTTATTCGATGAAATACAATTAAGAAAAGGTTTATACGTAAACACGCGGGATTTGACATATTCAGGTTTAGAAGATATGGGAGAAGAAGTGGAAGTCTGCGGAAATAAAGCTGACCATGGTTTAGTATTCTTCTTCCAAAGCCTTGCTGATAAATTTTCACAACCTATTGCAGTGTTTGCTTCTTCTAATTCAGTTAAAGGTTATTTATATGTTATTATTATTTATTTGGTATATATTATATTATTTATAAAATTTTTGTAGTAGACTTAAAACTTTTTTTGTTTCAGGAACTGTGTTAGCTCAGCTTGTACTGCGAGCCATCATACTTTTGGAATCATCTGGGTGCTTAATAGATGGTATTGTTAGTGATGGCGCAACTACAAATCGTAAGATGTGGACGGAGTTAGGAATAAGTGGTGAATTAGGAGCAGTAAAAAATTACTTCACCCACCCTTCTCAAGAAAACAGAAAAATTTATGTATTCTCTGACGTCCCTCATCTTTTCAAAAACATTAGAAACCGTTTACATGACAAAAAATATCTCAAGGTTGTTATTGTGAATTTTGTATTATTTTATTTAATTATTTGTTAACTTTTAATAAAGGTAAATCCTGATGGAAAGTGTATTAGTTGGTGGCATTATATAGACACATTTAATGCAGATACTATTCATCCAGGAAATGCTCGTGCTATCCCAAAAATCACTAAAGATCATCTTTATTTATCAAATTTGATGAAAATGCGTGTACGTTTAATGACACAGGTAAAATATTAAAGTACTAAAAGCATTTAAATAAATTCTATTCAAAATATAAATTGCTATAATTTATTAGTGTAACTTGTATTTTTTTTTAGGTATTTAGTCACTCGATGGCATGTGGGATAGAATTTTACAGGCGCAATGGAGTGATTGGTTTAAATGGTAGCGAAGAGACCCAGGAGTTCACTTTATTTTTAAATAATCTGTTTGACGCCTTGAATCGTCGTTATACTGCTGAAGGTATTTTTAAATCCAGTGAAGACTTCAAGGTATTTAATAACAATTTTCATTTTATGATCTCTTAAAGTACCTACCTAGTTTTCACTTACACTAATGATTTAATTTATTTTAATCTTAATTTTTATTTCCATAGATTTTAGAAAATGCAGAGATTTGGCTCGATAGTTGGGAAAAAAATATGAATGAATTTAAAATAAATCATAATGAATTTCTTACACGCTCAACTGCAGAAGGATTACGTGTAACTTTACGCTCAACAATAGAACTTTGTCAATATCTATTGCATGACTATAATTTTAAATATGTACTAACAGGGAAAATGAATCAAGATCCTTTAGAAGTATTTATTTAAAAAATTTAATCTATGTCTGTATAAAATATAAATTATTACATTTTGTGTTTGAATTTCAGAAATTTTTTGGAATGATTCGACAAGCAGCTGGTCCTAATGACCATCCTACAGGTCCCACTTTCTTACACCTTTATCGCATTTTATCAATTTATTCTGTACTACGTCCCCCAAAATCTGGAAATTGCACTATACTTGATTCACAGGCACCTACCATTTCTTTATCCGAATTAAAAGAAATATTTAACTGTGAATCAACACCAAGACAGGAAAAGATAAAAAGTTTAAAGTCTAAAGTAGACATGCTTATTGATCAAGGTTCATGGGAAGCAGATGAAATATTTGCAGATCACAACTATAACAATGCTTCTGCATTAAGTTGTATAATATACTATACTACTGGGTATGTATCAAAGAAGATTGCTAAAAGTACATCATGTCAAATTTGCTTGAGCGCATTGAAGACTACTGATAAGTTTGTTGATTTGCCGGAAGCTGAGTTAATTAACTTAAAATCAAAAGGAGGATTGACACATCCCAATATACGCTTGTTTCAATTCCTATACAAAGTAGAAGAATGTTTTGCTAAACACTGTAATCAAAAGAATGTTTTTGATCTTACAGTTGAAGATGCTTTAAGTTTTCCTTTTTCATTTCCCTGCTTTGAACATAAAAATGAAATTGTCACATCTATTCTGACTAATTTCATTGTAATGCGAATGCGCCACTTTGCTGTTCAAGAAAATCGTTTTGATATAAAAAAAAGCAGACAAAAAAAAAAAATTGCTAAATTGATCTCAACCTAAGAGAAACTCTAAAGCTTTTCCCTAATTTTTTTTTATATATTATTAATAGCATGGCTTTTTGTTTTTTTAGTAGTTTAGTTGCATTATTTAATAAATTTAATCTTTCAGTTGTTTTTCTTTAATTTGTTTTGGTAATATTGTCTAGTTGCTGTTGCAATTTAAGGTTAAATTAAATTGTGAAACACTAGAATAAACTTATTTGAAATATGTTGTTACCGTTATGAAGAGGCTGAATTACTGTAATGTTTTCAGTTACAATAATAATAGTAAGTATAAGGAAAATATTTATATTCAATAATGAAAATATTGAAAATTATTTGTATTTAATTACAAAACAATGAAGACAATGACAAATGGAGTGAATGTAAGACAATATAATATTATAGGTATATTATTAATTGTAATTTAATCTGTTGTAGTATAGTCCATCCAGTAATAAATAAGTATAAATGAATCACTGTTTACCTCTACTTGTAAGTTATAAATTATGAACCATTATAATAATTAAATAGTATATTAAGGACATTAAGGTAGGTAAAGTTTAATAATAACACTTAATAATAATTGTTTTAATCATTATTTATGAATTTGTGATCGTTATTTGGTACATAAAAAATTACAATATCTTAATGTAGGTAGGTAATTGGCTGGGCTGAAGGTTATTTAAAAAGTTTTGAAGATGATTGGATATGTTTTTAAACCATCTTTTAATAATATATAATATTATATCTACATAATAGATATCTGAATAAATATATTTAAATTTATTTTTTAATTTATATTATATTTATTTAGATATTAAATGTATGATCATTAATTCATTAAATTCTATCATGTAGGATACACTAGTACACTACCTATTATAAGTAAAATATAGCCCTACTTACTACTAGCGCTTTACGCGTGTGGTGAAAATATGAACAACTGAACCGTTACACAATCAGACCGTATAGCGGGCCGGCGATAGCTAACCTGTATATCTTAAACCGTGACTTGGACATATGGAATATCCAAATGTTCATCACTTCCATAAGTTTCCTGCCACATAGCCAACGTCAAGTCTTCAGGAACAAAAAAATCCCTTTCATCCCCTGTTATAGAGTATAAATAGTATATAAGAGTATAACAAGACAGTATAATTGTTTCCATTTATCTTACAATCATGTTCTATTGGCCCAGGGATATCATCCATTGCTCTGTTAGGCAGCTCTTGAAGTTGTAAATCTATTAATTAATAATACAATGTCGAAAAATATTATATTTTATTAGTAATAATTTAGAATAAGATATACATTATGAATTTTATATTTCACTACATACCCATGACTTGATTATTATCTGGCACTTAAATAACAGGATTAACTGTTTCTTCTGTTTCTTGATCAAAATCTAAAATTATTCATAAGATAAAAGTAAGTAATGTAAAGTAATATCAAATTATTTAACCTAATTATAATATTTTTATATTAAGTTTTACTGAAGATTTTACTAGATTTTTCTAAAAATTATACAATTTAATGATGTAGTTAAATTAACCTAAGCATTTATAATATTGATATTAGGTACTTACCTTTAAAAATTAGTTCACCACCAGCCTGATATCTATTTAAAAGATTTAACTCAAATTGGTCAGCGAGTTCACGTAGTGTATTGGGCAATGATGGCAATGAGCGTTTTCGACAACTTCTCATTAAACTTTCGGCAGTTTTCCATGAATGATGAGCAGCGGCGTTCTGATGACTAATTAATACAAATCAACAATTTATTATTAGGTACTAAAAAAAACTAAAATTAAAAATAATTATTTTGAATAAGACTTGTCACTGCTTCGGCGGTGATGGTCCGCGGAAGACCGGTCGCTGGTTAAATGTGGTGGTGAAAGAAAAACAAAATACAGTCACTAATTTGTGGTATAGTCTTAAGAAGACGTTTTTATTGAGTGTAATCACGAAAATGACACTGATACGTGCGTATCACCGGTACGCGTCCGGCACGACTTTGATTAATTGATTCCCGTCCCGCCTTATGCCGTTGCGGCGCGGCGGGAGAGTCGACTGTCGCGCGGTCGTATCCCGTGGTGGCGGTTGACAAGAGCGTAGACAGGTCGCTGCGGCACCTGTACTTTGTACTGGTTGCCGTTGCGGACCGTGTCAGACTTACAATCTTGTTTATTCTTCATAAATTTGATTTAATGAAACAATTTCATTTTCACTTCTTCATTTTAAAATATTTTTGAAGTTTATTTTTGCAACTTCATTTTTATTGGGTTCATGGTTATGGCGTTGAATGACTTGCATCTCATTTCCTTCTTTCTTTTTAATTGAACCATGACACACATATTTAGCCGATTTTTTACACTTATAATAACTACATAGTGCATAACAAGTAACACATCATTAAGATAATACAATAGAAGATACCAATTAACAAATTTATAAAGTATAAAGGCAACAAAACATACAAAATTGGGTATTAGCAAGTTGATAGTGGCATCAAAAATTTGAAGTACCCAAAATATCTAATGCAGCTCACCCTAATTTAATAAATGCCTTCCTCTGAATCCAAAATATATACACAATAATTATAATAACTAACTATAATTAAAAATAAAAATAATTTATATTTTTCTGTCATCACTTTTTTTCTATAATATAGCTGCATAGTGCATATTAGCTATTATTAAAGACCTTGACACGGTACGCAGCGGCAGCCAGTACAAAGTACAGGCACCGTTGCGACCGGTCTACGACTTAATCAACCACCACCACGGGTGACAATGACGCGGCACCGTCAACTCTCCCTCCACGCCGCAAAGGCTAGGCGGGACGGGAAGACAAGTCACGCCGGACGAGTACCGGCCGCCGCCGATCGTCAACTCGTTCACCGACCGTCGTACCGATCTAGACTAGTGATGGGCGATTCACGTCGGTGAATCGATTTTTCGATTTAAATCGATGTTTTTTCTTAAATGTTTTCAATGAAACTGGGTAAAAAGAATTAAGGCGTATCCTTTATTCCTTTCAAATTCATATTATCAAATACTATTTTATTTATTAATATAAAATATACATACATTTTTTATATAAATATTTTTAAGAATTCATTGTTATTAACAATACATAATTATTATTGATACATTTGAAAATATACAATTTTTAAAATGCTAATTTAAATTAATAACAAATTATTTACAAATAATATACAGATAATTATTAATTACATTATACATATTTACAAATAATAAACAGATAATTACATTATAAACATTTACAAAAAGCTGTACAGATAATTACATTATACATATTAACAAAAGGCTGTACAGATAATTACATTATAAACATTTACAAAAAGCTGTACAGATAATTACATTATACTAATCTAAATTCCAATCACTTTCTGAAAGAGATCCTAGGAACAGAAGCTTGTTTAGATGTTCACCCGTCAAACGATTACGACTATCAGTCATTACCTGCCCAGCTTTTGAAAATAAGCGTTCCGAAGGAACTGATGTCGCTACCATTGATAAATAGGGGTTAACAATTTTTTTTAAATAAGGGTAAATAGGCCCATGAGTGTCCCAAAATTTTAAAACATTTTCACCTAATGGCAGAGTCGGCTGATTTAAATAATGCCTTAAATCAGTTGGCATGTTATTTCTTATACTTGTTTCGTTTAATGTTTTTTTATTAACGAGCTCTTTATGGATAGACCATAAATTATCAGTGTCTTCATCATTAGAAGAATTGCCTGTATTAGAACTGGATTCATTACAATCAATTCTAAGATCTACAATTTTATTTTTAATGGTATTAATGGCTTTAGAACAAGCGATAGCATCATTACAATGGAGGGTTTTAAATCGTGGGTCAAGAATGGTAGCTATAGAGAGTATTTCTAAAAATTCGACTCTACCAAACCGTGATTTTAAATTTTGTAATAAATTATTTTTTAACTCGGAAGAAAGATCACTACCAACTTCTACCACCTCGATTTTTTTTAAAAGACAACGCATTAAGGGAATTATTTTACTGCCAGTGATGTAATTTTGGCCACATAATTCCTTTGTAGCAGCTTCAAACGGTTTAAGTAAACTTATCATTTTATTTACACTAAATAACTCGGAACCAGATAACATTGGTGGACCATTAGGAAACTTAACGATGGTAAATGCTATGCTATCCGAACAGCTTTAAAATCTATCCAACATATAAAATACAGAATTCCACCGGGTTGGGACAGATTGTTTTAATTTGTATTTACATATTTTATGTAGTTCATCTGATGCTGATACCGACTGTTTAAAAAATGTAACTAAATATTTTACTTTAGTTATTATATTGGCAATATTTTTTGTGTCATCTAAAGCATTTTGAACTACGAGATTTAAAGTGTGCGCAAAACAAGGCAAGTGCTTTTCCTTACCAAAGTAATTGTATACAGCACTTTTAATATTACAACCACTGTCGGTTACTACTAAAAAAACTTGATCTTTTTCAATCCCCCATCTATTTAACAAATCTTTAATCCACCCAACAATGTTATCCGATGTATGGCGCTCATCAAGCTCTAGAACGCCAAGTGTTGCACTTTCTAATTCTAATTTGGACATACTTAAATAGTGAGCTGTCATACCAAGAAAACTTTTTGTATTTAAAGTATCAGTCCATATGTCTGTTGTTAATGTAACACTTTCAATGAGAGATAATTTATTTTTGATTTGAGTAGATAATATGTCATACTTGGAATTTATAAGCTGGGTAATTGTTTTCCTTGATGGTACTTTATACAAAGGCATTACCTTCTTCATAAAATGTTTGAAACCATCCTTTTCTGTAGATGACAATGGCATGTTGTCCTTAACTAACATATAGACTAATGCATTTGTAACTGACATTGACTTGACACCACCTCCTAAAAATTAAATTTTTTTAATATTTTAATAATTAGAATGAATGAAAAATAATTATGTTTTTTAAAATGGTTAACATCAACACTAGCAAATGAAAGTCTATATTTTGATAATAAAGAGTTTTTAAATTTTAAATTAATTTTTGTAAAATTATTTTAAGCTTTTTCAACATTTGTAAAAAAAAATATTAACCTAATAAAATAAATCATATAGGTACCTAGCTAAAAAATTGTTTTATTTATTTTTTAAATATTTAAATATTACTAACTTCCAAAAGATCTGAATTCGTTGATTGCTTGATCAATTGTAGGTTGTGTAAATCTTGTACTTGAGGATGCTCCACTAATCGAAGTGAAATTTGATATCGAGGAAACGGATTCACTGCTCTTCGATATCACAGAGTCAGATTCTGAACATTGAGAGTGAGACATTTGAGACGATGGTCGTGTTCGTGATGTGATTATTGTATCATCCAACGTTGATTGTGTGCCAAACTGAGTCTATAATAAAAAATTAAATCATAAACATGTGTATACGTTTATTTAAATATTGACATGTCAATAATTAAATTATAAAAATTACCATGGATTGATGAACAATTTGACTAATTTGAGGATCATCTTCATTTTCTTCCACTTCCAACTCACGACCATGAGTGTTTAACGACTTTGAAGATTTCCCAGATTTTGCTGGCAAATTAAAACTTGGGACACTTGGGTGTTTTCGTTTGAGATGCTGTTTAAGGTTTGTAGTATTGCCACATGTTTTTACTACAGCATTACACAATTTACATGAACCCGAAGCACCGTTTTCTAATTTATCAAAAAACTTCCACATTACAGACATTGTAATTGTAGAGATAAAATAAAGATTTTAAACAATTTAAACACGGTGAGTCGGTGACCACGAGGTTTTCACACTTACGGTTACGGACGGAGTCACGCCGTCACGGAGTAAAAACGCGATACACAATAAAATTAACGAAATACTAAGATCACAAACGACGCAAACGCAAAGGCGGTTAGAACTGTGAGTCTGTGTCGTCTGTGATAGTGTGATGTGATGTGATGCAACATGCAAGTAAACAAAACAGAAAATTGATAGGATAATTGGTAGGTGTTGGTCGGGGGGAACATGTGTCCAACAGTGTTTACCCCAAGAGGGAAAAATTCCCTGGAAAATAAAAAAATCGGACAAAAAAAATCGATTCAGTAATAAAATCACCCTAGTGAATCGATTCAAAAAATCGAAAAATCGACTACAAAAAATCGATTTTTTAAAACATCGATTTAAATCGCCCATCACTAATCTAGACGTTTCACCTACCACCACGACCGAACGATACTAGACCACGCGATTGTATCGATCTTAACTTACACTCGACCCGTACGCGCGTTATTAATATTTGTTTTGTGATTAAACTCAATAAAACGTCTGGTTAAGACGATACCACGAAATAGTGAGTGTATTTCATACTTTTTTTTCACCACCACACCAACACCATATTAAATCAGCGACCGGCCTTCCGCGGACCATCACCAACATCGTCATCGCCGAAGCCGTGTCAAATTGGCTCCCCGGCGGGGAATCGAAACCCGGTCACCCGCGTGACAGGCGGGGATACTTACCACTATACTACCGAGGACCCACGCACCATCACCAAAAATAGGCATTACGGACGAAAAAAAATTAGGCATTCGACAGCCACGTAGTTTGGTAGTTCGTCAAAACGAACAGCCAACTACGAAAATTTATTCCGTCACAACACCTATAGACACCCAGTCACAGACCCCCAACCTACACAACCCACCACCGAACACGCTCACCTCACCGGTGACACGCGTGTTCAACCACAACCGGCTCTTGGGGGAGCTACAGGTGTAGGGACAAAGGCAACAGAGACACGGGTGTCCACCCACACGGGTGGCGGGGACACAAGCGCACACGCTTCACACACCCCCGCATTAGGTCAGTCTGCGCAAGTAGACCATCGGATAGGCACAGTGACAACCGATAGGGACAGTATGGTAATGGCGGTTAACACCGACTACCAAACAGTCTGTCGCGGTTCAGAACCAGTGGTCCCGCACAACCGATGGCAATACAAATAATAACGGCACGCGAACACGCCCGGACAAAATTCCGACCCCTGCGGTCGAACTCGAATTTCCGTCAGGCTTCGTAACTGCTTTATTAGATTCGCAGGCGCAAAAATCGTATGTAAGCCCAGCCGTAGCCCGTAAATACGGTGCATCACACATTTACGGGCAAACAGACACAGTCCGAATGGCAGATGGTCACACGGCGTCAACCAGTGGCACCTCCACATTCGAAGCTAGAATAGGGGCGCTCAATATCAAATTCGAAACAACTATTTTAGACAACTTGTATTGCGACGCGTTACTAGGACATGACTTTCTCGTAAATAACGAAGTCTCTTGGGATTACGCCGCGTGTACAATACACATGGGTAGGCAAATTCGTACGTCGACATGCTGGAAAGGGAAGTCACAACCACCCACCACTAGTCCTGACTTTTCTCAATTAGAATTTGGAAACGACAACGAAACTCGCGCGATACTTACCGAAGTACTAAACAAATACGCGGTAGTATTAAGTGAAAAAGTAGGACGTACCAAATTAATTGAACACGAAATTTTGCTTAAAGACCCGACACCGATCGCGTTAAAACCATATCCATACCCACAACAGAAACAAAATGCTGTCGACAATATGGTGCGCGATATGGAACTTCAAGGGCTCGTGGAACCAAGCACCTCGCCGTGGGCCGCGCCAGTAGTTTTGGCAAAGAAAAAAGACGGTTCATACCGTCTCTGTGTCGACTACAGGCGGCTCAACGACGTGACGGAATCCGATGCATATCCAATGCTTGATTTAAATAAAATGATTAGGCAAATGCGGGGTGCAAAAATTTTCAGTGTACTTGACTTGCGGAGCGGATACTGGCAGGTACCGCTCCACGAAAAGGCACGAAAATACACGGCTTTTCAGACACGTAGAGGTCTGTTCCAATTTAGAGTCCTCCCTTTCGGTCTAAAAAATAGTCCAATGACGTTCGTGAGGCTCATGAATGAAGTCATGAGAGGGTACCAGGACGAGTTCGTACAAGTATACCTAGATGATATAGTTGTATTTTCAAGGAACGAGTACGAACACCAGGCCCACTTAGACAAGGTTCTCGAGCGTCTCAAACGGTTCGGACTAACGTGCAACACAAAAAAATGTAAAATCGGTCTTCGCGAAATTTCATTTTTGGGGCACATTGTAGACTCGGAAGGGATACAAAAACAACCGGAAAAATTGGTCTGCATAGACAATTTTCCGGTTCCAAAAAAGGTTAAGGACGTAAGAAAATTTTTGGGAGTGTGCAACTGGTACAACCAGTTCGTGGATAATTACGCGGACACCATAGCACTCCTAACAAATTTATTGGAACAGGGAGTAAGGTGGAAGTGGACCGATGTAGAACAACGCGCGTTCATGTCAATTAAGAACGCGCTAGTCACATCTCCGAAATTATCGCCACCTGATTATAGTAAACCGTTTTGTCTACAAACTGATGCAAGCGAGAGAAGTGAATCAACTAAGTTTTATACCTCTAATGGTAAACTTGAATTACTTTCATATTGTATCATTGATTGAGTCATAACACCAATAAAAATTATTGCAGTAGATAAAGTTAAATATTTATCTCCACTTTTTCCACAATTGTCCATTCCATTAGTGTTAATACAGGTATATCTACTAAAAATTTAATTGTAAAGAAAAATTACTGCATGCAAATTTCAATTAAAACCAACCTAAGTAGGTACTTGAAGCACAGCTATTGTTGATACAACAGCATCCTTGACTCTGATTTTTCTTCTTAACATATCATAGGCGGAATTCCACCTGGTTACAACATCTTGCTTCAATTTAAGCATTGGCAATCCCTTATGTTCCTGTGTTGCTTTTAACTTTGATAATGCGTGATGACTACGTTTAAAATACTTAATGGACTTGATATTAGGTATGAAATAAAATATTAATATTATGATGGAATTTAATTAATTGTTTTACTGTAAAAACCTTAAGTGTTACAGGTTCGATGTGCTTAAGTGATTTTTGAACAACCAAATTCAATGAGTAGGTAAAATATGATAAATAATGTCTATACTCATTACCCAGTCAGTCTTACATCAGCTATGACATTAGAAGCATTGTCGCTTACTACAGCTGTCACTTTATAATTAATACTTCAGGTACTGGTTATTTCTTTAAGTCTGCCACTAATGTTTTGAGCAGTATGGTGATCATTAAATTCAGTGCAATCAAGACAATACGATTTGAATTCCATATTTTCATTTAATAAGTGGGCTGTTACTGCCATGAAACTGGTGTCGTTATTAGATTTCCAACAATCAATAGTAGAACACAACTCCTGTTTTTTTTATTTGCTCCACAACATCTTTAGTTAACTCGTACAACCTAGGTATCAAACTATTGGATACTGTGTTCCTACTTGGCAATACCCAGGGTTGAGCATTTGAACAAATGTTTTGAACTCATAATCCTCAACAATAGAAAATTGGTAATGCTTAATAACATAATTTCCATGTACAATATTATACGTTTATATTAAATATAATACATGAAAATTAAGTATACTTTATAATTACTTTTTGACAATCAATTTCAATAATTTTTCATTAATAATTTTTTTTTTAGGATCAGTAAGAGGTTTCCTTATCTGACAAAATCATTCATTGATGTCCGTGAATTCAAACCACGAATTGGTGACCTAAAGCTATTTAATAATGGTAGAATTTCACTACACGGACCAAGTTGTGATGCATCAATCTGTTGTTCAGGCTGTTCAGGAACTTGCTGAGTAGGCTGTCTTTCGGCTGGATCATCGATTGGTCTGCGCTCTAAGCATTATATATGTATATTGTCTATGCCATACTTGTTATGGTTTTTAAAAAATATATAGTAGTAATTTAAATTTATTTATATAGTTAATGCATTTTTAATTTAGCTATAATAAAATATTGTTTTTAGTTTTAGTTTATATGATTCATTTATACTGTATAATTTTAATTTTATTAATACTTGTATATATTTAATTTTGTAATTGTAGGTATTAAAAAGTTGGTACTTTATAGTAGGAACATTTGTGATTAGTATTTTTCCTTGTCTTTGATTTCCTAATAAATCACCTCCACTAATGACACAAATGGGTGTTTTGCCACTAAATGTCTTTTCAGATTGTATGTATTTCCACCAGCATAACTTAATTTCGCTGGACAATAGCCACATTTGGCTTTGTCATTTCTAAAATCACAAAATGTTTCCGAATGTCTTACCTCTATAGTATGGCATTTCTTGATTTTTAGTAATAATATACTAAACAAAATACCAAACAAATCAGAAAAGTTTTTTAAAAACCAGACCATCACCTTTGAGAATTAAGAGTTAACTCATTAATCATATGTATGAATAATATTCATAAAAGGATATTATAGGATAGTCATAATGAGGTTATGTAAAATAATAAACAAAACAATATGTGAGATGCAAATTTTTATTTTTAAAATTTTTAACAAATGTATTATATAAAAAAAAAAAAACATCAAATATTTAATGAACATTCGACTAAAAATTAGAATTAAGAAAAATCTGCTAAATCTTTGGTTTCATATAATCACTTGTAAAGTAATGATTATTCACATTAAGTTTTGAAAACATGCAATTGTACAAAAACTTGAAAAAAATATAACTATTTACTACATACATAACGAAATATAAACATTAGGGTGGTCCTTAAATTTTAATTGTAAAAATTTCACGCCAGGACCCCTCAATATATTTGATATTAAAAAAAAAAATGTACGTTAAATTTGGTGATAATAACTCACTCCCTTCACGTGCCTTAAGAGGGTTGAAAATTTAAAAAAAAAAAAGGTTTTTATGGTTTTTTAAGGTTTATTGTGTTTTACTTGAAAACAGTAGCAAGTACAATAAAAACACAAATAAGCTTTATTCAAGAACATTCAATTTCCTACAAATAACTTTTTTTATACAATTTCTTCTAAATCCATTATTTTCTTTGGAAATGATAAAAAATTAAATATTTTTATCAATAGGCAAAAATGTTGGTTTTGTGGTTTTTTAAACATTGTTAACTATTCGTTAACGGTACAATAAAACGTTATGCATGTTCGGTACTTCAAGGGTAAAGTGGACTGAATTGGGTTTAAATCAATTAGGATGGGT
The DNA here is from genome assembly GCF_037042655.1 of Diuraphis noxia. Taxonomy (NCBI): domain Eukaryota; kingdom Metazoa; phylum Arthropoda; class Insecta; order Hemiptera; family Aphididae; genus Diuraphis; species Diuraphis noxia. The sequence goes on along the minus strand of NW_028301711.1, from coordinate 101,777,213 downwards.
GTTTGGTAGAATCGTATCAAAAATAATAAATAACACGATTTGTTATGATTCAAAAGAGCCGGGCTATAGAATAAAAATAAAACTATAAAACTTATAAAACTTATTTGATTCACTTAAGGAGGAAATAATGACACGTTTACGGACATACCGTGTTTTGGGGATACTTTGCACCAAATATCTCGTTTTCTCAACTTAAAACATACACTGTCACTTTAATAATTATGATAGAATTTTACTTGTTTCATGGTCCTGTAGTTACATATGCTAAGAATGATTCTGTGTAAATAAAATTTGATCAACATATAAATTTATTTTTTATTTATTTTTTTTTATTTGGTGCAAAGTTATATGTGGTGTTGTGTAACTTTGCACCAATATCAAAAACTCACCTAAATTTAGTTATAAACAAAACTGGTGCAATGTTAGATACACAGTTCCTAATTTATATTGTGTAAAAGACCAAAATGAACATAATTAAGAAAAAAAACGCTCAAGGCATCATTTAAATAACAAAACATTCATATTTTCATAACATTTTTTTTATTAATTAACATAAATGTCATGTTTCTATCACAGCCAGTGGCGGCGTGATAGGGTGTTTCATGAGGCAATTGCCTCACGACCGATTAGGTGGTGGTACCTCCTTGAATGGATATTAAAATACACATATTGTCAAGTGGTCAACTAATACTATTTATACTAATTATACAATAATTAGGATAATTTGTACCTCATGGTTACTGGAAAGTGGAAATACACTATGTGTAGTGTGTACAATAACGTGGTATCGTGGTAACTGAACGAAACCGGAAACACTATAAAGTTGTATCGTTATTATTTTATTAATATATTATAAAATATAAGTTATGAAGCGTCTGTGTGATAATATTTAGGTGGTGGTGGTCGAGCATATATATTTGCCTCATGAAATAAAATAGTTCACGCCGCCACTGATCACAGCTTGTATAGATTTTTTTTTTAATTTAACAGTCTTAATATAAATGAAATAGGTTGACTTACCTATCATTTTTTAATACAATATACATTTATTTTAATAGTATTTTAAATAATAAAAACAATAAAGGAATGAAACAAAACAAACATCACTTTTTTTTTCATAAAACTTAACAATAAAAAAAAACTTAAACTTTTACTTTTAATTAATTAGGTAGGTACTTTAATGTTTCTATCACAGCTTGTATAGACTTTTTTTAATTTAACAGTTTTAATATAGGTAAATGAAATAGGTTAACTTACCTATCATTTTTCAATATAATATACATTTATTTTAAAAGTATTTTAAATAATAAAAACAATAAAGGAATTAAACAAAACAAACATCACTTTTTTTTCATAAAACTTAACAATAAAAAAAAAACTTAAACTTTTACTTTTAATTAATTAGGTAGGTACTTTCATGTTTCTATCACAGCTTGTATAGATTTTTTTTAATTTAACAGTCTTAATATAGGTAAATGAAATAGGTTAACATACCTATCATTTTACATTAATTTTAATAGGTAGTATTTTAAATAAATGCCAATCGTGGCTTTTATTCAGAATAGGTTTCCAACTCTTTTACCTTAAAATAGCCCCTTCTGATTAATTTTGGAGTATTTATTTTCATAACTACATCTTTCCAGTTGTAGAACAACTCATCTGGTTTCACCGGCCATCTGTAAAATGTTTTAGCTTTTTCCATGGATTGTATAATAGCACCTTCTTCAGTTGTACTAATAATGAGCCCAGGGTATAATGTTTCTATGTATTTAAAAATAACAAAGTCATTAACTGAATAGGTTTTACTCACTGGACACTGAATGGGTTCATCAATTCCAGATGTTGAACCGTTATCATCTATATTATTTACTTTTTCTTGGTCTTCATTTCCTTCAAAATCAGAATTTTCATCACTAGAATCTCTAGGATGAGCATAACTGGTACCAGGTGCAACTATTAACTTTTTCCTGGTTTTTTGAATATTTTGGGTAACTTCAGATCTTTTAATGTTTAAATGTTCAATAAACGACTTTTCAACACTCGAATTAACATCTTCAGATCTTGGTAGTCTCTCGAGCAGCTCAGTTGCATCACATGGATAGATACCACACTTCCTGAATCCATTTATCATGGTTGTTTTAACACTAGGTTGCATGGTATCTAATAATTGTTTCAACAGCTTGGGAAAAGATTGTTTTTGAAGAGTGGTATTGCGTAATCCTTCTGGAGTGTTTTTCCATTCAGTCAAAATTTTTCTCCAGGCCACTTTCATCGGATGAAAAAATGCGACATCTAAAGGTTGGGTTATGTGGGTGCTGTTTGGTGGTAGACATACAAAATAAATATTTTCCTCTTTACATTTGTCTATAACATATGGAGACAAATGTGACGACAGATTGTCACCTATGACTACTTTTTTGCCTGGAGTTTTTCTTAAGTGGCGTACAAGTGATTTGTCGAACCAATCTGTAAACGTATTCGAATCAAACCATCCAGATGGAGTGGCATTGTATCTACAACCTTTAGGGCCATTTTCTGTCCACGGTTGCCACAAATTCTTTGCTTTATATACTACATATGGAGGTATTAAGTCCCCTGCTGCATTTCCACACATCATAATACTTACAGTCACTTTTGATGAGTTACAAATTTTTTCTGGATATTTACTTCCTCTTTTTGTTAGTATTTTTTTCTGTCCAGGATTATCAGTAAGGTTAGTCTCGTCATAGTTATAAATATTATGTGGAGGTACATCAGCAACAACCTTCTTTAAATTGTTTATATAGTCTTCTAACATTTCTTTATTTACAGCAGCTCTAGACCTCTTTATATTTGTAGCTAGACGTACACTTAAAGTCGGATTTCTTTTTAAAAAAAGTGAAACCCATGTTAGCCCAGGCAAATTGTTTTTAAACACTTTAATTTTTCTTCCTATTCTATCTAGGTAAGATTTTAGTATCTGTCTTAAATCTGTTTTGTTCACTGGAAACCCAAACTCACTCATTTTTATAATGTGCTCTACAAAACTTTTTTCCTCTGCTTCACTAAAAGCATTTGGTCGGCCAATTGATTTAGTGTGTCCTTCTTTCAATTTATAATTTATTGTGCGACGAGGAATATTGTATGCTATTGCTGCATTTCTTTGTGTCATTACCTTATTTTTAACATCACTGAGACATTTATTTAGTGTCTCCTCTGTGTAGTCATGATAACGTCGTGAGCCAACTGCTCTTTTGTATATCTTGGGCATCCTAAAAAACAAATATCTATTATTGTTCTGTATATTACATTATAATTGTGTTACTTTGCACCAATCGTATTGTGGTGCAAAGTTGAGCAGAAATTAGACAATTTTGATTTTTTTTTTACAAAATTTTTTATAGCATTGAAAAAAAGTTGAATTGAACTTAATATCATACATATTCTTAATGCTTATAATATTTCTGATAGAATAAAAAAAGATTTACCTGTGAAATTGAAGTTTGAGTTAACGAACAGGCACAATTTTCCCGAGCGTCGTTTTTGTGTATTTGTGATAAGCTGTTATCAAGAGCACACATTTTGGAGGGAAATCGACATATTGAAGTTAGAACCATTTCAAAAGACATTTAACCGTAACAGGAACAAAATGATAACATTTATATTTTTCTATCATTAATTGTTAACTAGATATTTTGTAAAATTACTTTTTTTTTTTTTGGTGCAATGTTACCATGTATGGTGCAAAGTATCCCCAAAATACGGTACGAAGAAAACGAGTTGGCCACTCAAAGTGTATTACTTGACCCAAGGTTCAAAAAACTAGCATTTTCTAATACCTGTGGCCTGTGGGAGAAAATTAACCAATACTAAGCCTTCACTGAGAACTAAAGTATATTCATTATCTTTACCGAATACAATATTCAGTACAGATATTACAGTTACACAAGAGTCTCCTACTCCCAGTCAGTCATTGTTGTGGAAGTCGTTTGATCAAGAATTTAAAAGACGTTGGGCAGTTCAACATCCACAAGCAGCTGGAATCACAAAGATGGACAAATGTACCTGGCTACCATCACTGCTAGTTTCGTGTAAAAATACTAAAAACCCTAGTCACTGAGCTGACGACTGGAGTCTGGCCGATCTCCCTGCAATCACCCGGGTGGTTGTGCAAATTTTGATTTCAAAAATTAATTAAAAATCGAATATTAGGACTACCGACTTGAAACCTTCACTGTTAGATTGCAAATGTTCCTGGCTACCATTCCTGTGAGTTTCGTGTAAAAATACGAAAAACCCTGTAGGCACCGAGCTGATGGCGGTAGTTTTTAAAGGTGATGCAGTAACCAAGTTTTTAAAATCGACTTTGCAAGTTTAAGTGTGATCACTTAGAAACTTGGAAATCGGACTAAACATTTTAAATAAAACACAATTTTACATAGGTACAAAACCCGTAAGATCAATATTTAGCGAGATATGAGGGTGTAATTATGTTCACAAATTGATATTTATTAAATTCGAAGACTATGTCAACGGAGTGTACATCACTCCGGTATTGCCGATATTAACGGTTTCTGTTTTATATAAAAATAAATTAAAAATCGAATATTAGGAGTCTGGCCGATCGCCCCTGCAATCACCCGGACTTCATGCAAATGGTACTATAATAAATTAATTAAAAATCGAATAATAGTACGACCGACTCGAATCGTATACCATTAAATTACCCAAGTACCCAGCTACCATCCCTGTGAGTTTGGTGTAAAAATACGAAAAACCCTGTAGGCACCGAGCTGACAGCGGTAGTTTTTAAAAGTGATGCAGTAACCAAGTTCTCAAAATCGACTTTGCAAGTTTAAGTGCGATCACTTAAGTAATGGTCCTTATGCAAAGGCATAGGATTTGTCGACAAAATCGATGGGTCATTGGAGGCTAAATTGTAGACGTCTCGCGAATTTACGTAATAATCACGACCCCCCGCACACATAACTTCCCCGCCCGAAAACTTCCAATACATTCATTTCCGCGAAAATTTAAAAGCTGAATCCCAATCAGCGGCACGAGCTCTACAGAACTACATTATTACATTGTTAAGTATCGAAATATAACGTACTGTAACATTTTGTAATACCTGTGGCCTGTGGGAGAAAATTAACCAATGCTATGCCTTCACTGAGAACTAAAGTATATTCATTATCTTTACCGAATACAATATTCAGTACAGATATTACAGTTGCACAAGAGTCTCCTCCTCCCAGTCAGTCATTGTTGTGGAAGTCGTTTGATCAAGAATTTAATAGACGTTGGGCAGTTCAACATCCACAAGCAGCTGGAATTACAGAGATGGACAAATATTTTAATGAACCACAAATAGTACAACATGAAGATCCATTAGCTTGGTGGAATGACCGTAAGACTATGTTTCCTCGTCTCTTCATCCTAGCAAAAAAACGTCTTTGCATCACTGCACCTTTCGTACCATGCGAACACCTTTTCAGTAAGGCTGGTCACGTCATAACTGACCAAAGTAGTCGTATAAAATCTGGAAAAGCATCACAAGTTTTATTTTTAAACCAAAACTTATGAATAATTTGAATTTTTAATAGGTAATTTATATTACAATTTTAATGTAGATATTTATTAACTTACAGATAAATATATATCAGATTGTAATGATTCTATTTTTTCTCCCAAGAATTCAAGAAAAATAGTTTAAATCACTCTCTGAGACCTACTTAATATACACAACAAATTTCATGAAAATCGGTCCAGTCGTTTCGGAGGAGTTTGGTAACAAACATTGTGACACGAGATTTTTATATATTAGATTGTATTATGTAACATCTTATCTAGGCAGTGATTAGGTATGTGTGGAATTCTCATTATTTAAATCTGCAATACACGGTATGACCATTATTGTATATTATACCCTGGCAAGACGGTGGAGAGCAGCCGTGCAGGGAACAACTTTAACGAAACCAGATACCAGAAGCCAGGTGCGCTTGTGTTATTCGACGTCATCAATAACAGTGTTGCTGATTGATTAATTAATTAGTAATATATTTATATTTTCAAATGGGACCTACCACAGGATGAATTTTGACGACTGACACTCAAATTAATTTTTACACGCTCGAACACAGTTTTAAAACATTCCCGTCAAACGCTAGCTAGACCTAATTCCTTTACTTATTTACTGACGGAACGAGTTACACCGAGTAACGGGTCTAATAAGATGGGGGGGGGAGGAGAGAGTTGAACTTACGATCGCTCATCATCATTGCCTACCTGATAATATGTTACGTATTGTCCGTGTCCGATATGCGGTGAAGTTATATAGCCTACATAATATACACAAGTACAACTTAATTGGATTTTCACTTGACGTGACTGACATGCTAGAAGTTCAAATTCGGCTTTACGGTTTGCGATTCAACTTGCATAACAGGAAAAGAATGGAGCGTGTATAGATTCTCGCCGTTGTTTTGTGTAGGGACACGAGAGACCATGGAACTCAAATTTCCAATGTTTCCGCAATGGGAACGATACTACCATGCTTTATCAGAAATCGTTACGACGCACAGTGGTCCAAAATGAAAGTTTGGCGAGTCAAAATTAATAAAAAAAAAGTTGCCTTATAAATATTTTTCTAATGATGAATCTAATACTGATCACAAAAATAACTGCAGATAAGAAATGCATTATCGCGAATAAACATGTGAACGTTTTTCATTAGAAGTAAACGAGTAAACGCCGAAAAGAAAATACCTATTATATTTTTCATAAATTGTTGTGTAATTTTTTTTTGTTATATTTTGAAAAATTAATATGGACATGGAAATTGAAGGTAAGTTGTTCAAGTTTGAAAATTGCTACTGTTTTATTTATTTAATTGTATTACAGTATTAAAATTATTGAATAATTCATGATTTCGTGAATTTAAAGAGCTCTGAATTGAAATTGCCCAATTTTGCTTTTTAATAAACTATTGTAGATTATAGTATAAGTTCTCAGCTTTCTAATCATGTATAATTTATCTGCCTTTACAATTCTAGACATTTTATTACCATAGAAAATATATTATTACTTTATCAGATAGGTACCTTGAAAATTAAAATATTAAGTATTACATTAAAATTGTATGTTCAACAAGTTAATATAAACGTGTGTGTATGTGTGTTTAAGAATAAAAATAGCTTTAATTATATAAATAATACATTTCTGAACTTAAATTCTACAAATTTAATATAATGTATTATTTCAGACAATGTTTGTGAAAAAAAATTGACGTTTAAGACACTGTTTTTGCAATTAAGAAATAATGGCCCTTTGTCACCTTAAAACATTGATTCTAGAAATTATTTATTGGATTTTATCATACAAAATTACGGTTCTAAAAATTGGGATACAAGTTATATTAAAAAAATAGAAACAGAAATCTTGAATTTTTCGCGTTCTCTAACAAAAAAATGGTCAGTTTGTAATCGAACTTTTAACATATTTATGAATAAATATAAAGAATGGTTAGAAACAGAATTTAAATTCCCTGATACAGAAAATTATCAAACTTTAAAAACTGTAGGAAGGCCATCAAAAGATTTTTCTGACTTAAAAAATAGAACGAAGAGTAAAAGAGTTAAAGCCATCGTTGATGGCCTAACTACACCGGAATTAATTTTTGCAACTCAAACAAAATTATATAAAGCTGGAAAACGAGATTGTGCAGAATTATTAAAAGAGGCAACTATAACTCCAACCAGAGCTTCTAAAATAAAAACAAATATTAAAAACCATAATAAACCAATACCATATTCTGATGATGAAGCGCTTTGTTGTTTAATTGATAAACGACTTACGAAAAATCAATATATTGGATTGCGATTGGAAGCAAAACAGCGTAATGCTAATATACAGGGTGATTTTTTTATCATGAACCAGTTAATATCTCGGTAAGTATTAGGAATTTTAAAATAATTTTTTTTTTAAACTTTCTAGGTTTTACTATTTTACACTGTGTTACAATTTTCATAATTTTAACTACCTCCCTTATTAGATAAAACACTATCAACTTTAGATTTTCAAATGGTAATACCTATTTTTAATAACGAAAATCTATAAACATACTGAAAAAAATAATTTTAACGTTTACAGAATTTTATTTGAGTAATTAGTTTGCGACTTATTAATGCTTAAATATTCGTTCAATTTGCTGCTACTGGGCAATTTTACAAACCCAACAGTAAAAACCAGAAGTCAAAATGAAATTTTATCTCAATTTAACAATACCCATAACGGTCATTATCGATAATAACAAGATAGATAAACAATACCAATAAAAAAAAAAAAAAAAAAAAAAAAAGGTGTCTTGTCATCACTCCCATCCGAACGCCAAGTGTCGGTGAACGACTAGCCAGCAGAAGCGCAGCTGTATCAGCTATAAAGTATAAAAATAACATTTTAACATTTTACACTTTACCATCATGGTTACAAAATATATCACTGGTTACTGATTCCTGGTATACGATCTTATCACGTATTAGTAGATAGACGATAATAAATGTCGGTAAACCGTTTCTGAAAACATGTGGTTAATCGTTATTCGTTAATGTTAGTTTTCCATTATCAAGTATGGAATATTAATTATAAATTAATTACTATTCTTTGACTGTTTAACCAAAGAAAACGTTTTAAGTAAATACTATGTTATGTCGTTATGTGTATTATTTAAAATATAAATTTAAAGGTTAAGCCAATTATTCAAATGCATACCATACCACGAATAATAATACGTATCTTAATTCGTGATGCATACCTGTTATATTTTTTGATCGTGTTTTAATGTTGTATTTTGGTTAACAAATTTGAATTTAATTAAAAATATACCTCTTTCCAATCAGTAATATTATAAGGTAGGTATTTGGGAATCAGATTTCGTACTTTGCCGACACCTTATTTGTATAATTTATTGGTAAGTTCAATCCAAATTTAATATATTAGAATTTTATTTATTTTTTTATTAAATGATTTATACATATTATTGACAAATAATAACCATGGTTCAAATATTTTAATTTTATTTCAGTGGCAATTAGTAGAGTTTATATGATTAATCAAAAAATACAATGAACTATATGACTAGAAAGCTTAATTTTACCAGCAATTAATGCAAATTTACATTGCTTGCTACTGGTATCCGATGACTATAAATTAATATGGAATAAAAGAATAAAATATCCATATTTCTTTACATATTATATTTTAATCTTTAAACAATCTAAACAAATTATTATGTAAGTATGAATTTTTTTTATAAAATAAATAATTTGATATTTATCATAATTTTTGCTTATATTTTAGAAAATTAATTTTGTTTTCTTTCAAATTTCAATTGCAATTTGTAGTACTAACTTTTAATTCAAATATTTATAACAAGATTGGATGAACAAATACAATTTGTTATTGTGGTTAGTCACAGCATAGTACATCTCAACTGATAACTTAATAAGTATGGATAAACAATTTTTTTATACAATAAATCATTTCTATAAATAACTTAATGTTTTTTTTTCAGTTTCATTCAGATGAAAAAAGAAAACAGCGCAGCATCAAGACCGCAACTACTTCTATATTTGTAACATTTGTTGATTGTCACATTAATTGTTAATTTTATGTTTAAATAATTAAGTTAAGTTAAGTTATTGATTTACTATTTTCTATAATTAGGGCTATGGAGTTTTTATTAACCTAAATTGGTAAATTGAAAATTTTTTTTGAATACGGTAGTGCCAGTTTTACGTAATATTAAAAGATTTTTATATCATAAAATATTAATTAAAAATTAACATAATTTCAAAAATAAGTGTAAAATTGAATAATTTTTTAAAACATCCATAGCCCTAAAAATATGTTGCAATCTAGAGTAGATAATACATATAAAGTATGTTTAATGTTCATTTAATTTTTATTAATTTATCTAGGGTAGTGGACATGTTAAGTGTTAATATTTTTTATTAGTTATGACCTTACCCAAATCCTGCAATAACTTGCACTACGGAAATTTGTTCATACTCTAGTAAAATTATTGATAACTAATGTGTTTATTTCCTTAGATAATTTAGTAATGAATTAATGTCCATTATTTGTCTATTCACACACAACTACACAAGTTATTTTTAATATGAAATGCAAATTATACACTATATAAAAAAAATATCCCTGAATATTTAATATTTATAAATGGAAAGTCGGGTAGGCACTATGAACAACAGGCCCTGGGCCTATAGCCTCGCATCAGATTGACTCACTTCCTCAATGCACAAAACATGTAATCAAAATGACTTACCTATTCTATTTTTTTTTTTTTTAGTATACACAGATTGATTTGTAATTATTTATTTTTAATGAAATGAAAACCTTAAATGACAGGAGCTTTGTAAACATATTATATAACTTAAAAAAAAAAAAAAAAGGAATGTGTGAATAGACCTTTAACTACTTTAGTCTTGGCTCTAAATCTTGAATCCAAGTACATAAATAATACATTTTTATCTGCATATTTATAAATTATTTTTCTAAATACATAGAAATTGTTGATTTACTTTGTTTTTAAATGAATATATGTTATCTGTTTAGTATAATCATTTACTATAGAAATTAAGATACACCATACTGTTTTTAAAAAATATTTATTTTGTAATTTACTCGTCAATCTGATATAGAAATATAAATTATATTAAATAAACACATATGTATTATGTATAATTAACAAATAATAAACTTAAATAAATTAACAAAATATACAACATAATATCTTCTTAACATAAAGCATTGGGTTTTCCAAATTTATTTAATTTTAGTTATCTAAGTTACATACCTATATGTATACCTACATATCAATATAAAACATAATTGATTTAATGATGAATATGACATGTTTCACACACATAAAAAAGATAAAGGTACCTATCTTATACCTATAAATATAAATACCTACCTTATAATATTACTGATTGGAAAGAGGTATATTTTTAATTAAATTCAAATTTGTTAACCAAAATACAACATTAAAACACGATCAAAAAATATAACAGGTATGCATCACGAATTAAGATACGTATTATTATTCGTGGTATGGTATGCATTTGAATAATTGGCTTAACCTTTAAATTTATATTTTAAATAATACACATAACGACATAACATAGTATTTACTTAAAACGTTTTCTTTGGTTAAACAGTCAAAGAATAGTAATTAATTTATAATTAATATTCCATACTTGATAATGGAAAACTAACATTAACGAATAACGATTAACCACATGTTTTCAGAAACGGTTTACCGACATTTATTATCGTCTATCTACTAATACGTGATAAGATCGTATACCAGGAATCAGTAACCAGTGATATATTTTGTAACCATGATGGTAAAGTGTAAAATGTTAAAATGTTATTTTTATACTTTATAGCTGATACAGCTGCGCTTCTGCTGGCTAGTCGTTCACCGACACTTGGCGTTCGGATGGGAGTGATGATAAGACACCTTTTTTTTTTTTTTTTTTTTTTTTTATTGGTATTGTTTATCTATCTTGTTATTATCGATAATGACCGTTATGGGTATTGTTAAATTGAGATAAAATTTCATTTTGACTTCTGGTTTTTACTGTTGGGTTTGTAAAATTGCCCAGTAGCAGCAAATTGAACGAATATTTAAGCATTAATAAGTCGCAAACTAATTACTCAAATAAAATTCTGTAAACGTTAAAATTATTTTTTTCAGTATGTTTATAGATTTTCGTTATTAAAAATAGGTATTACCATTTGAAAATCTAAAGTTGATAGTGTTTTATCTAATAAGGGAGGTAGTTAAAATTATGAAAATTGTAACACAGTGTAAAATAGTAAAACCTAGAAAGTTTAAAAAAAAAATTATTTTAAAATTCCTAATACTTACCGAGATATTAACTGGTTCATGATAAAAAAATCACCCTGTATATCCATCATATAATAGTATTCTTCAAGCCAAACAAAGATGCTATCCAGATAAATGTTTTGTATCAGAAAGTTCTTCTAATATACCTTTGCAAAATTTACTTGATCATACTGTTCAACGAATATTTCAAATACCTAATATTCAAATTATTTCACAATCTTATAATTTTGAAATGATTTATAAGTGGGGTTGTGATGGCAGTGGGGGCCATTCAAGGTATAAGCAAATTTTTAAAACGCAACCTGATAAAACAGATGCAGATATAGTTATGGCATCTTTAGTTCCGCTTCAATTAAGATGTAAAAGAAATGAAAGCTACTTTACTATCTGGGAAAATTCTCGATATTCCTCAACAAGATTCTGTAGACCAATATAAAAGAGACTAAAGAAATTACGAGACGATTAGTTGATCATATTGAAAATCAAAAAAAAACATTAATTCCTACCACAATTACTATCAATAATTCAGCCGAAATACAAATAGAACATACTCTAATATTTTCAATGATCGATGGCAAGGTAATGTTTTTATACGAATACATAAATATAATCATTGATAATTTATAAAAAAAATGTATTAATTGTTTAAAGTGTTATTTTTTTTTAGATTTGCAACTCAATAACCGAAACCTCTAGTCAGAAATGTTATATATGTAAATGTAGTCCAAAAGAAATAAACAAAATCGATAGTTTAATAAATTATAAAGCTGATTGTGAAACATACAGATTTGGTCTATCGGTGCTTCATACTCATATTCGATTGTTTGAATGTTTATTACGTATATCATATCGTTTAGATATTAAAACGTGGCAGGTAAATATTATTCTATACATAAGCATAATATACAAATGTACAAATTAATTAATACAGATCGTAATTAAGGTAAGATCGTTGGAACACAAAGAAATATTTAAAAAACGAAAAAAGTATATACAAGATCAATTTCGTTTACAATTGGGTTTATTAGTCGATGTTGTGTTACAAGGTAAGTGTTTAATAATTCATAGTTCTTGCTAATTTTTTAAATATATATATATATATATATATTTTTCTTTTAGGAGCTGGAACAACTAACGATGGAAACACAGCCCGTAAATTTTTTTAAAATGCTGAAACTAGTGCTATTATCACAGGATTAGACGTCCGATTAATTCAACGTTTCGCTAATATATTATATGCTATATCAAGTCATCATGAAATTAATTCAAAAACATTTAAATCGTACACTTTGGAAACAGCTAAACTTTATGTTAGCCTTTATCCTTGGTATTACATGCCCAGTAGTGTCCATAAAATACTAATACATGATGCAGATATTGTACAGTATGCATTATTGCCAATGGGTAAGTTTTACTGTTTAATTAAAAAAAAAAGATTATATAATTTAAATAGAATTATAAAAATGTACAGGACAACTTTCTGAAGAAGCAGCTGAAGCTAAAAATAAGGATTTGCGTAAATACAGAGAGCATCACTCTAGAAAATGTTCGAGGTTAAATACTAATGAAGACATCCTCCATATGTTAGTGTGTCTTCTGATCCATATTTGTCGACAATGAGAAAATTACCGACAAAAACTATAACCCAATTGTCGGATGAAGTAAAATCATTACTTATTTTAAATTTATGTAATTCTGATGATATGGATCATGACGATTTGGAGATTCATAAAGAATTTAGTGAAACTGAGGGTGAAACACATGAAACAGATGAAGATTTATAAATTAAAAATAATTTGTATACCTACTAAGATTAAAATAAACTTCTTTTTTTACATTTACATATCAGTTGATTTTTGGGTAACCCTGTATATATAAATACTATATATGTATAGTATATTAAATTGATAGATATATATTACTATACACACTTATTTGAAAAAGTTTAAACTTGTATTATCCATTACCTATTAATTTTGACGCGCCAAACTTTCATTTTGGACCACTGTGCGACGATTACGGCCATGACTTTAATAATTTGAACGAATCTGTCTCCACATTCTTTATGCACTTTTCACCATGATAAATTAAATAGGTAAATAGGTATGTCAGCAATTTGCCAGTTGTTAGACTAATCACACACCCACTCTCCGCCCATCCATGTAAACCCAAGATCCCCTGTTGATCCTGCTAGTAGTAATATGCTTGTCTCAAAGATTAAGCCATATCTCAGTGCAAGCGCATTAAGGTGAAACCGCGAAAGGCTCATTAAATCAGTTCCTTAGATCTTACCCAAGTTACTTGGATAACTGTGGTAATTCTAGAGCTACACACTACGAAAGAGTTATAAAAGTCCCGGAAAGCCTGTGTCTAGCGTGCCTCGACTTGTCGAAGGCGTTCGATACAGTATCTCATACGTCCATAACGTCTGCGATGCAAGGCGCGAGTCTCGACCCACGCTTTGTCCAGTACATCCGCAGCACGTACCAACGTTCGGAGACAATGATCCAGGTGAGCGGGCAGTGTTCGCGGGGCATTTGTCCACGAAGCGGCGTTAGGCAGGGAGACCCTTTGTCTCCACTTTTGTTCAATCTGGTAGTAGTCACCGGTCTACGAGCAATACCAGATGCCGTAGGTTACTCTCTGGGTCAGATCAGGGTGAATGCGATAGCCTTTGCGGACGACGTAATCCTTGTGTCGGAAACGCCAGCAGGTTTGCGTCAGGCATGCGACGCGTTCACTCGTAGGTTAAAGGTAGCCGGTCTTATGGTGTATCCAACGAAATGTGCGACGCTCACTCATGTGCCCTCCGGTCTGGATGGCAAGGTAAAAACCGTCGGGGAAGTCTACTCGCTTGCGGGTACAGCTCTTCCGACACTTTCTGTGTCTTCTCTGTGGAAGTACCTGGGTGTAACGTTCACAGGCGAGATCCCGTACAATCTTCGTGGCAAAGAAAGGCAACCTCGATTGTCCGGGCAACTATAGGCCGATCTCGATCGCGTCGATAGCCATCCGGCATTACCACCGAACACTTGCGAAGCGCCTAGAAAAACTGTCTCTGGTGGACTCCAGGCAGCGGACTTTCAGACGCGCCGACGGCGTGGCGGAAAATCTTTTCCTCCTCGAAACGGTGCTGAAGGATTCTCGCTCGTCCCGGAAAGGCCTGTGTTTAGCGTCCCTCGATTTATCGAAGGCGTTTGATACAGTGTCTCATTCGTCCATAACGTCTGCGATGCCCAAGACCCACGCTTTGTCGAATACATTCGCAGTACGTACCAAAGTTCGGAGACAATAATCCAGGTGAGCGGGCAGTGTTCGCGGGGCATTTGTCCACGAAGCGGCGTTAGGCAGGGAGACCCTTTGTCTGCACTTTTGTTCAATCTGGTAGTAGACACCGGTCTACGAGCAATACCAGATGCCGTAGGTTACTCTCTGGGTCAAACCAGGGTGAATGCGATAGCCTTTGCGGACGACGTAATCCTTGTGGCGGAAACGCGGGCAGGGTTGAACTTGTCCCCGTGAGTGAGGTCATCTGTCCCCTTGGGTCTTCCATTTTTTTTCAAAACTTTCCCGGATTGTATTTGACGTTTACTTACTTTCTACCCTAGATTCGCAGGGTCAATACGAACTACAACCCTAAATTCCCGAAGCTCGATCCACATTTAATAAATAGCAAAGCCCCAAAAACTTCTTCATGAGCCACCTTCTGACGGGGCCAGGTGGACCCTTGAGAGAGACATTTGCCAATCTGCTCCTGGTACGACCAATCCTGAGAATTTTTTTTTGCCTCGAGATTCCCCGAATTGAACTCGAGTGCCGCTCCGTACCCATAGTCATGACTTAGTACGGGGTGCGTTCAATCCCACGTTTCCCCGATTTTGTCCCCATGAGTTTTCGGAGGCAAGAAAAAAGTAACGCTGGTACCTGGTGCATGGAGGTCGACGAAAAAACTTCAAAGTCCGAGACCGACTCACAGGGACAAAATCTGCGAATTCGCGGGATTGAAAAAAGTCGAAAAAATTACAAGTCCGGCGCGTAGCGGTCCACCTCGTCTTTTACCGTTCCCATCCCAGGTCGCGGGGACGCGTAGCGGTGCACTGCCTCTCGTGAATTTTTTCCGACTATTCGCCAGAACGATTCTGACGGCGGAATCTTGTGCGCGGAGACCGCCCAAAGTCAAGCCCGGAGACGACGACGGGAAACTACGCTTGTAAACCGTTCAATCACGCGTTTCCCCGATTTTGTCCCCGTGAGTTTTCGGAAGCTTCGAAAAACTAACTCTGCGGGTTTTCGTCCGATCGATTCGCTACGTCTAATCCTGACAGTAAATAGAAAAAGAAAACTAAAAGTACTGAGGTCGGAAGTTGCTAGGACTAATATTTAACTAGATATTGTGGTGATAAATAGTTGGGAAGTGTCGTCGAGTAGATCTCGAGTACCACGGCAGCGGTCCGTCGACCACCCCGACGATTCGGATTTCGACGTGCACCAGTCCATCCTCCTTTTTCCCAATACAATGTCCCCGTGAGAAGGTCTCGGGAGGATGTTCACGGGATTGACGACCACCTGTTGAGCCGAAGAATTACCAACGGTCGTTGCCCGTCTGAAAGGGCGAGCCAGGAAAATTTCTAAGTCCGAGACCGACTAACGGGGACAAAATCTTGCGAATTCGCAGGATTGAGGTCCACCTGTTGATTCGAAACTATTTCTTATCAGCCAAGACCGACTCACGGGGACAAAATTCTGCGAATTCGCAGGATTGAGGTCCACCTGTTGATCCGAAAAAATTATTATCGGTTAGCAGTGGTTAATCGGGGACCGCCTGACGGGCTTCGAGGAAAAATTCTATAACCGAGACCGACTCACGGGGACAATATCTGCGAATTCGCGGATTGAAGTCGAGTTTTGGTTTTTTTTCGTCCCGGGGTCGGCCCGACGAGTACCCGGCAACTCTCACTTGCTCGTCGTCGATCTCCCCGTAACATCGATTTTTCGGTCCGCTGCGAGAGCGCGTATTTTTTTTCGCCCGCGGTCGGCACGGCCGAGTACCAGGGAAGTCTCCTTTGCTCGCCGCCGATCTCCCCGTAACGTCGATTTTTCGATCCGACGCTAGGGCGCGTTTTTTCGGGTGCGGATGATAATCTCCTGTAGATTGCGTTTCGTTCAACCCGTAGGTTATAAATACAAGTGCGCAACGTTGGTCCGCGTCATTTGTCTATTGTTCGCTCACCTATTAAGACGTGTTGTGTTTTTCAGTGTAGCATTGTGACAATTTTTTTCTGCGATCAACAATTCGATCAACAGAATTCCAGTTATTATTTAACGTGAGTATTATTTTTTGCCAACCGAAGGACCTCAACGAGTATGATGTTCGCATGTAGTGGATATCTCATTATATTGTCTCAATGTAATAGTTGGAGTAATTTTGGCTATGTGCGTTTTGTCAAATCCTTCTTTCAGTTTTTTTTTAAATTCAACAAAAAAAATTTTTTATTATTTTAATTTTTGACATTATAATAAATGAGGTATCCATGATCGCGTGGATGAAATCGATACATCGAAAGTTGATTTGTTTCGGTCGGAAGTCTTCACTCAGCGTGATTGCACATTTTTTTTTTATCGCTTTCAATTAGTTAGTTATATTTATTTGGAATTTTTTTTTCTCCTCCGGACGCATCGACCAATTACCCGAGAAGTCTCCCTTGCTCGTCGTCGATCTCCCTGTAACATCGATTTTTTGGTCCGCCGCGAGAGCGCGTTTTTTTTTCGTCCCGCGGTCGGCCCGACGAGTACCCGGCAACTCTCCCTTGCTCGTCGTCGATCTCCTCGTAACATCGATTTTCCGGTCCGCCGCGAGAGCGCATTTTTTTTTAGGTTTATACATATGTTTTTTTTTAATTAGCATAATGGAGAACGCCCTTCAGGAATTGAAGTATGGCACTTTGTCCATCGGCCAGGCTGCCCGTCACTATAAGGTCCCGGAGACCACACTCCGAGAGTACGCAAAGAGGCTCAACGTTGATGTCAAAATTGTAGGCTTATAAAATTTATACTTTGTTTGAATGCTTTATGATATTTTTTTCTTGAATTCACGTAGGCAAAACGGTCTTACAATAAGACGTCCCAAAACGTGGCGCTGCAGGAAGCCATTTCCCTGGTTAATGATGGCATGTCAACAAATTTGGCCAGCCGCATTAAAAGCGTGCCAAGAACCACGCTCCGCGTGGCGCTTAAAAAAATGCGGGAGACTGATGTAGGGCAAGCGCCATTGCTGGTGGGGCAAGCGACCGAGATTAAGGATCAGGCGCCCGAGATTAAGGATCAGGCGCCCGCGATTCCTCAGATTGTGCCGGATGGACGACTGACAGCTATAAAACGTTAAGTCATAAACTGTATAAAATTAATGAATATTTATTATTTCAATTTTCATTGTGATCTAGGCATTGTTAAGTTCAAAGGGAAAAATACCAAGGAAGTCCAAAAAGTGATAGAGGTCCACAGCCGTACGGCGTATTATCCGAAGCCAGTCAAATGTAAAATAGTTTTCTGATTTCATTTTTATGACTGACCCGTGTACATAATCTTATATAACCTTAATAAATTTCAATTATTCTACAGATGATGTGAAGTATTCAGAGGACGTGATCGAAGATAGTCCTGTGCACGATGTCCAGGAAGACACAGTTGTTGTCGTGCAGTGCAACACCCATGTGCGTTTCGCCGAGGATGGCTCCACCGTGGCTATCACATCCTCTGACGTTAAACGTATGTATTAAATAAACCGATCGTTTACCCGATTTTCACGAAAATTTTTGTTCTATTCCAGCATTAGACACTCCAGTTCCTGACGTTGGAGGTAAGTTTACTAGTTTATATAGTTAAAATAATGTCTTATTAATTTGAAACATACTTTATTTTTCCCAGGTCTTGATACCGCTGTTCTTAACAGGCATAATATTTATACGCCATCACCGTCGCCGTCACACGTTTACCGTTATGTCGAGGAAGAACGTAAGTTTTCAAATATTTCAACGGAATGAAATTAAGACATTATTTTTTTTTTGCAGCATCGCAACCTCTTCAATACACGCCGAAGAAACCGAAAGCCGGACCTTCGGGTGTCAGTTGGTATCCGGCCGAAAGTCGAAAGACCACCCGGTCCCCGTCCGAGGAAGAACGTAAGTTTTCAAATATTTCATCGGAATAATGTCTAAGACATAATTTTTTTTTCGCAGTATCGGGAATTCTCCTACACGAGACTCCGAAAAAACAGATTGCCGGCCCTTCGGGCATAGTTCGGGCAAGTCGAAAGACCACCCGGTCCCCGGTGATAACCGTGATGAGGGTTCAATGCGGTTCCGAAGAAGGTATATTTAATTTTATAGTTTAAATTCTATCATTATTTCTACTTCTCGTTTCAGCTCTGATGGTTGCTTCCGACGGAGAGTCGTCGATCGTCGACAGTGAGTATTCTTAAGACCTCGTGTATGACGTATTAATATTTTATTTTTTTAATTATAATTTTAAATTCCCCTAGCCCCTAGCCCGTTGAACATTGAAAATTATACGTGGCGTCCGCGAAAAATTGATATGAATTTTGACCACCGAATGGACACCTTGATAACTGATCGCGTAAGTAATTTGTACAAAAAGAAAAAATCCAATTAGAAGAACCTTAATTAACAAATGTTCGTTTCCATTAGCTTATAAAGTACTGCCCAGGTGGCAAATATAAGACGCAGGACAATAAGATGACGAGGCACATTAGATTGAAACACTCTGCACAGTTAAAAACTCCGGTACAGCAAAGCCTGGCGGCCATTGGACGGATCTATGGATCGCAGTCCCGACGATCTATATCGTTGGTTCCAATGGTCGTCATGAAGACGATTATCGGCCCATATTGGGATGATGTCCCGTTAAGGCGAATAGCCTTCAAGTAGCTATACAACTATAAAACATGTCACGTTTGTATGTCATTGATATCGTTTGTGTTTGAAATTTTAGAATCGCCACGATGGGCAGACTTCTCGTATACGGAGGGTCGTGGAACCTCCCCGAAGCACCCGACGCCATACCGAGTCCGTTCGGTGAATATATCGAACAGGAACAAGTTGCGAGACCGTCCGTCGTCACTCCTAGTATGGTCCATCACGAGGAGGCGACCCTTATCCCAGACATTACCAATGTTATTTCCTCGTCTCCGTGAGTATATACGTTCAAAAAAAAAAAAAAAACTCTGCCCGACGGTTTTATTAATCGTCGTGCTTTAGGTCGAATCAGAAGTTTAGGAAGGCCCTACAGAAGAGCGGCTACCAGGAGCAGCTGCCCATCGACCATCCACTGCTAAAATTGTATCGGCGATCCTTATGCCTGAGCCATGGGAAAGAGTCTTCGGCGGATAAGAACTATACCGCAAACGTTTCAAAAATGTTATGTTTCGTCGATGCGTGGTTGAAGGACCGAAAGACGCCGGCCAAGCACTGGTCGCAGTTGTTGGGCACGAGCGAGGAGCCCTTCCGCATATACCTCAGCAAGTGAGTTCAGACTCCATCGTATCAATTACAATCTTATATTTATATTTTTGTTAAAATATTTACAGGAGAGAAGAACTGGGACAAACCATCGCTACGTCCATAAACTATCTGAAAAACCTCAACGCTTTGTACGACCTGGTCCTGTCGTGCTACTGTCTAGAAGATCCCACCTTCCCGCAGTCGTTCGACTCGACACCTTGCCCTTCCCGGATCAGTGACATCAAAGTCTCTGCGCCGATACAGAAACACGTGAGTATACTAAGAATTTGGACTCGACGTCAAATGTAATTTCATCATTCGATTTCACAGCTGAGCACTTTGTGGAGAAGCGTCTCGTGCGGCTTGGCTCTGACGTGCTTATGGAAATCGAAACACCGGTCCGGCGTCATCACAAACTGCACCGTAGGCGAGTTTGAGAGCCGTAAGGAGGAAGGGTCGAAGGTCATCGTGACAGTGGCGAAACACAAGACCGGGGACAAGGAGCCAGCAATGATGGTCTTCGACAAAGATGACACAGCGGCCCAACTGGAGAGGTAAATATTTACCAAAATCTATTACTCGATAAACTCAACAACTAACCGTTTTATTTTTTAATGATACTATAAGCTGCGCACGCGGATCAGTACGCCCGCCAAAGAGTTGTTCGTCACGAGCCGCGGGAAAAAAATTACGAAATTGTACGAGGAAATTAACAGGGTCTATAAATGTCAACTGTCGGCGAACATCTTCCGACGAATGGTCGAAACTCAATCCAGGGCCCACGGCAAGGAGACCATGAGTGGCATAGCGACGGCACTCCAACACTCGGAAAACACGGCGTTGAGGTACTACCAGTTGCCAGATTCCGCCGAGGCACTCAGGCGATAAACGACTATTGACAAGGTTGAAGCGACAGCCGTGTTTGAGAGGCTGGTTGAGGACGAGTAGGTAACCCAAGGTTTTTTTATTTTAACACACAAATTACTCGCAACTAATGGTTTTGTTTCAGATTCCCGACATTATTTGACCCGTCACCGTACGTTGACGTCAGCAACGGGGACAATGTGCGAAAGAACCTAGAAAAAACAAAAGCGTTCCAAAACAACCCGTCGGCCAGCGTGTCTGACCACCTCATAATGCGATATCAACAGTGGTTCACACAATACATAATGGACGAACGTGTCGATCGGGCCATCGGGCTGCTTAATGAAAAATGCAGTTCCAAAGAAGAGGTGACGACAGCGTTGAAGACGGCGGGGCTGGGCTTCTTCACGTATATAAACTGCAAAGAGTTCTACATTAAACTCGAAAAAAAAATTCTTAGAGTTAAGTCTCTAGCCGTGGATTAGGCCTTCGGGGACACCAAATTAAAAAATTAAAAAAAAAAAAAAAAAATTTGACGTGAGAACGTCAGTGGATTAGGCCTCTTGGGGAAACCACTTTCAACATTTTTAAAACAACGATGGTAGCACCAACGCTGAGACACGCTCGGCCGCCTCAACCGCGATCGAAAATGACAGACTCACATTGAAGGTAGGTTTTGGTTTTTTTCAACGCCGTCTCATGTATTGACTCCACGGTGATCCATGAAAATAGTAACTACTCGGCTAGGTAAGGTAAAGTTAGTACTCGGCTATCCTGTGAAAACGTTTTTAGGGATAACATTCGAATTGGTAAGCGATAAGGAGACGATTAACACGATCCACGAATCAGTTGGCTTGAAGATTTTTTTCGGAATTTTGCCCGAAAACGTCTGATAGCGGAATCTTGTGCGCAGACACCGCCCGAAGTCAACCCCGATGACGGCGTCGAAAAAAAACCAAAACTCGACTTCAATCCGCGAATTCGCAGATATTGTCCCCGTGAGTCGGTCTCGGTTATAGAATTTTTCCTCGAAGCCCGTCAGGCGGTCCCCGATTGACCACTGCTAACCGATAATAATTTTTTCGGATCAACAGGTGGACCTCAATCCTGCGAATTCGCAGATTTTTGTCCCCGTGAGTCGGTCTCGGACTTAGAATTTTTTCGTCGACCGTCCTGCCTCGGTACCCGCGTAACTTTTTAATTGCCTTCGAAAACTCATGGGGACAAGGACGGTGAACTACGAGTTGGACCTCAATCCTGCGAACTCGCAGATTTTGTCCTCGTGAAGAGGACTTTAAATTTAATTTTTTCAACTTACATCACCTAAGCAG
Source organism: Diuraphis noxia (assembly GCF_037042655.1). NCBI lineage: Eukaryota > Metazoa > Arthropoda > Insecta > Hemiptera > Aphididae > Diuraphis > Diuraphis noxia. The sequence continues at coordinate 101,754,591 of NW_028301711.1, read as the reverse complement.
GTAGCCAGTCTCGCCCCGTGAATTTTATGTTTAGAAAAAAATTTTTAAAAATATTGTACCCAAAAGTGGTGTCCTCGTGAATCGGACACCGTCATAAAAAAAAAAAAAGAATAAAATGTCCTCGTTAAAATATGGGTCAATACCGTGGTCACTCTAGCACACACGCAAAAATACGATGGGATTGAAGGTCAATCTAATCGCCAGATGTCCTGAGATTCGGGTTGCGGCAAGTCGGTTCAACCTGTTGAGTTTGCGATGGCCATGCGACGCTTTCACTCGTAGGTTGGAGGTAACCGGTCTTAGGGTAAATCCAGCGAAATGTGCAACGCTTACCCTTGTGCTTTCCGGACGGGATGGCAAGGTAAAGACCGTCAGGGAAGTCTACTCGCTTGCGGGGACAGCTCTCCCGACACTTTCCGTGTCCTCTCTATGGAAGTACCTGGGTGTAACGTTCGCAGGCAGTCGAATCGACGTTTTCAATAGCGCGGCGAATGTAGCAGCGTTGAATCGGATCTCTTCGGAGCCGATGAAGGCGCAAATGCGATTAACAATCGCGAGGGATTACTTGATACAGAAGTTCATTCATGGGCTGACGTATGCAGTAACCTCAGTGCATAAGCAACGGTCTCTCTCTTACGAGACTTACCCGTTTCGTGCCCAGGCGCGTACATTCACTCGCCAAAATCGGCGGGGGGCTTGGGTGTGCCGGATTTCGTTCGCTTTGTACCTAGAAATCGCGTTAAAAGACTCACTCGTCTTGGAAACTCGGGGGTCCCGGCGGTTCGCGAAGCTTTTCGGCTGTTCGGGCATTCCATGTAATATCCTGAACCACAGTAATAAATAAGTTGTAAATAATAAAAATAATAATATTTTATAGGTAGTCAAATCTATATAGGTTTTATATTAAGTATAATAATAACTCGCAAGATGGTTTTATTCTATTGACCCGGTACTGGTGGTCGGTTACCTTTGTTGGCCACCGGAATTACTAGCACTAATCTAAAACCTATGAAATATTGCATGCGAGCTGCCAGCGATCCAGATGTTGGAAATTTTTTTAAATAATGGTTGAAAGACAACTTTTAACAGTTAAAAAATTATTTAGTGATAGTTTATTTCTAGTAAATTACACAAAATGTACAATAAGTTTTGATATGAGTGGCATATAATGGTGTTAATTGCTATGGTACACTCTGTCTTTGTTGTCCTCTGAGCTTCCTTATAAATCATGTCACTTCCTCTGATTTGTACGGGTTGCGTATGCTGCGGATTTCCTTTTTGAATACTAATATCTAATTTTTATGCTAATTCGTGACCTGGTCAACAGTTACTTGTTACAATTCCGACACTTTATACAAATATACGTTTTGTGAGGCTAAGGCTGTTATTTATATGTGATGTATTCTATTGTTCGTTATGATTGACTGTACTATATTCTATTATTTGTTACGATCGCTAAAATAAATTCGTAGAGTTCATTGCCTGCGACAGAAAGATAAATAAGTAAATACCTATAGAGTATTTGAAATTTGAAAATTAATAACATTTAATTTCACATATAAACTAAACTCAGTGTTTTATTATATTACATTTATGTCAAAGAGCTTTTTTCATAATAGTGTAACGAGCCCTTCTAGGATTGTCAAGAAGTTGAATGGAATAATCAACACTTGATGTTTTTTGAATAATATTTTATTTATTACAAGTCCAATAATTAATAATATTGAAAAAATGACTAAGTTCAATTAATTTATTTAATGGTAATAACGAGATGTGACTTCTAGTGTGTTCAGCTTCCAGTCGCTAGTTGTTGGTAAGTTCGTCTGACTATCGTACGGTCTACGAGCTCCTCTCGTAGAGAAATCCCTAGTCCCTACTCCAGTGGTCATATCTATGTTACGTAACTCTCATGGCCATATATGGTGCGTGTGACTGTGGCTTGTGGTTACACGGACAGTTAACCGGATGTTCCTTATATAAAACATTGTAACATGATCTCCATAAAACACACAATTCCTGCGTGGCCTATTTATATATAATATATTATAGAATATTTATATGAGTAGTGAGATATATAGTGTCAGATGTATTATGACTATTATTAGCACTACGCCGCTGCTCTCCAGCATTATTATTATGATATTACTACCAGGGACTCATAAGTAAATATAGATAAAGTCACAGCTCGTTACACCTCACCGCTAAAAAAAAGGTTTTTGTAGGGCTATAACATCATAGAACTACAAAAAACTTAAAATTCATTGTTACAATTTCAATAATATGACTAGATATCAAACTATCCAGTTTACAAAGTTTACAATTATTGTTGATAATATTATAAAATTACAGATTACATATGTTTATACATATTACATATTACATATTACATATTTTTATATATATATATATAATTTTGTTGATTAATTACAATAAATATTTTGTTAGTATAATAATTATATAATATCATATATATTTTTACAATGGTATATAAGTTTTTGTTATACAATAATAGTTGATTAATAGTTTTGTTAGTTAATACATATAATATTTTCCTTTAATTACAATAATAAATTTATTAGTAAATTATAAATTTTTTTCTTAATATTATTGACCATTCATAATTATTTGTCTAAAATGATTTATTTTCATAGAATAACATATCAGTGGCGGTTGGCACCCTTTCTATAAATCTGGCTAATTCCATACATATAGGATTATTTAAATTTCTATTTATCATCATATCTACTAAAAATCGTTTTATAGAATTTATTATTTCTAAAATTTCTTTATCTTCATACGGTACTAATATAGATTCATTTGCAGTTATTATATGATAATCAAAACAAGTTGTAAAATTATACCATTCTCCTTGGTTTGGATTAATGTGTGTTTGTATAGCTAAATTTATATTTATTTCTTGCAATAATTGATTGTTCCTATCCATTATGATTTATTTACTGATTCTTACTATTTTATTTAAATGTTATCTGTTTATTCTTATTTATTTATATATATCATTAAAACCATATTCTAATCTTAATTCTAGTATTAACAAATTGTTGCAATTCATTTTTTTTATTTAGTTAGTATTGGTGGAAAACTATTAGTAATAGATAACCTATCAGGAGTATCAGTTATTTGTTCTACTGATGTTTCTTTTTCAATTTTTACTTCACCTTCTCCACACGATTTACTTTGCACTATAGGTCCTTGTATGATTGTCAAACAGAATAACCTACATAAATAATGTCAACAAATAATTGTAATAATTATTATTAAATACAATCCCTTAACATGACATTCACAATTAAATATAAATCTTTATGGTAACATGTATAATGTTTACTATAGGTCATCTATACATGTCCCCAATATTTAAATATACTAATTCTCCAACTCATTTTATCCATACACCTTTAATGGTATCTATGTTCTCAATCACTTAATCATATTAAATTACATTAAAACTTATTTCACATTAATATTTGATTTCTTATTATACTACTCTTATACTCATATTAATTATATTTACTATATTTTATTATATTTTAAATGACTAGTTACAGTAATTTTACAACTCTATATCCTCCATATCTGATAACACATATGATTGATGCGTCAATTGCCTATTTCTGGTTATACGCTTATATTCACATATTGTAACTACTGTCACAACTATAACTGTCATCATAAACATCCCAAACACAACGTATACTACATAATTTACCTCATAATTGTTTTTAGTTTTATTTTCAGTTTTATTCTCTACAGTTAAATCCATTGTATTCATTTCATTATCATTTATGTTTATAGTAGTATCATATACAATATTATTTTTTACTATTTCCGTGCTACATTCAACACTTGTTAATTCATTATTCTTTGCTCTTTCGCTAGTAATACCTTCAATTTCTTGCGACTCCATTATTTCATGCGTAACTACAGATATTGTACTTGATGTATAAACCTTGGTTTTATTAATTTTAATTAAATTAGTAGTAGCGAAATTGGATTCTGTTTGAACATTGTTATTGTTATTTGTATCATTATTGGTAGTTTGATTATCAAGTTTAGTTATTGTTTCATTTAATGCATTATCTGCTTCTCTGAATTTTAGAAAGTTATATGTTATTGGCATTTTAATAGGTTCATATTTGGTATCATTTTTACTCTTTATGTATATTACGCAAGATTTTTGCATATAATATGTTAATGGTATATCTACTAGTGTTGCTAAAAACACCGGCGGATCTCTTATCAGAGTACATTTTATACGTAATGAGTCTATGTTACAATTGCTTACATTAGATAATACAATTTCATCGTCTGATTCACCCGATACATTCTTAATCGTGACATACCCATCATACTTATAATATACAGTTGTTCCCAACATAACTTCATTGATTATTTCCTGTCCTCTGACTGCCATTACAACCAATAATCTATAATAATATATCAATTTTTAAATTAATCATTTCTCTCATACTCTAGTATATAATTAGGTTCTTGTACGAATTCCATAAAATCCATTAAAGTTTCACAACATGAATAATCTAACCAACCCCTGTTTTCTGTCATATCATGTAAAAATCGTGCAATATTTCTAGTATACTCTCTCATCTTGGTTCTAGAAAATGGTTCGAGTAAATTATGATTTGCTGTACTTATATGCCTCAATAAACATTTTGGTAACTCATCCGGACCTAAAATATTAATACAGTGAGGTTCTCCTCCAATAGCCAATTCCAATTCCAATAAGAATTTTCTTTGTTTTTCCCTAAAATAATAATTTATTTCCCATTAATTTTTAAATATCAATTTTTTTTTTTTTTTTTTTTTTTTTTTTTTTTGTAATACCTATCTTTATCTTACTTCATTATGTTACTTATAATATATTCTTATATTTATATTCTATACTCTTAATATTATTTCTTTACCAACTTAGTTAATTTTATTTTATAATTTCATAATATTTTTTAACATCATTTCTATGCACAGTAACCTTATTTCTTCCCCTTTTTATTATTATATTCTCTGTATCTAATATCTCTAAAATTTCATATGGTCCCTTCCATAAAGAATTCAATTTATTTCTCTGCGTATTATCTCTTAATAATATAGAATCCTTAACATGTAATTCTTCACTATGTGCGTTAGTATCATATTTTGTTTTAGATTTTAATTTCTTTTTAATTAATCTTTCCTTAGCAATTTTATGCGATTCTTGCATCTTTTGTTTCAGATCATATATATAATCATCGTAATTATATCTGGGTTCTGGGTTATTTTTCAAATTTACTGGAATATTCAATTCTTTTCCATATAGTAATGTATAGGGTTGATAACCTGTAGATGTATGTTCTGTTGAATTATATACGAATAAAGCATAAGGTATTAACTGATCCCATGTATTTAAATCTTTATCTACATAATGTCTTAAATATTCTGCTAAAGTTCTGTGCGATCTTTCTAAACTTCCATTGGTCTGTGGGTGATACGGGCTAGTTTTTATTTTATTAATTTTTAATAATTTACATACTTCTGTAAATGTTTTGCTAAGAAAATCAGTTCCTTGATCTGTTAGTATAGTTTCTGGTATTCCATGAATACAAACGAAATTTATTACGAAAGCTTCAGCAACTGTATTTGCTGTATGATTAGGTAATGGTACACCTAAAGAATATTTTGTTAAATCATCCTGCATAGTTAAAATATAATTATTCCCTGATGCTGTTGTGACTAAAGGTCCTACTATGTCTAAAAATATTTTTTCAAAAGGTTTTGAACTTGTGGAAGTTATCACCATAGGCTGCTTAATTTTTCTATTTGTTACTTTATTTTTCTGGCAAGATTCACATTTTTTAATATAATTTTTAACATCAACTTTGAGTCCTGGCCAATTAAATTGCCGTCGTATTTTTTTAATGGTTTTGCCTATTCCTGCATGTCCTCCCAAAATAGAGTCATGAAATTGCTTAAATATAGTTAATTTTTCTTCCTCAGTATATTCTAATTTTGAACATATTAATACTTCTATTTTTGTGTTTCTAAATATATATCGGATCATAGCTCTAACCTTCGTCCATTCTAATCCATCTTTTCTTCCTAACTGGTTCATTATAAGTTTATTTAAAGAATGTTTTTCACTGAAATATTTTAAATTTAATAGTGTAGTATATAGATTTTCATATGTAGTTAATTGTTTAGTTTTACTTTTGGTTATTAAAAATATTATAAATCTATCGTTATATTTCACCTTTGTTAATTCACCTACGTCTTTATTAGATTTTAAAATTATATGATCCCCATACTTCTGTTTTATTTCGTAATTAATTCCTGTTCTAAAATTATAATATTTTTCGATTTCAGTTACTATATGATATTCGTTTGGTGACTCTAATAGTTCTCCATTTACTTCCTTAACATTACTATTTGTTATCAACGTTGTTTCGAATTTTTCTAAGAAATTATTATAGCTCTCTTCTTTTATCTCATTTATGGTGTACATTCTCGATAAAGCATCTACATTTCCATTTTGTACTCCCGGTTTATATTTTATTACATAATTATATTGTTCTAACTGTATTCGCCATCTAGCTAACTTTGATAACGGATCTTTCAAATTAAATAACCAAGCTAACGGTCTATGATCACTCAAAATTGTAAATTTTCGCCCATAAAGATATGGTCTAAATTGTTTTATTCCGAATACTATAGCTAAACATTCAAGTTCTGTTGTAGAATAATTAAGTTCACTTTTATTTAAGGTTCTAGAAGCATATGCTATAGGTAAATCCTTTCCTATTTCTCCTTGTGATAATATTGCACCTAATGCTTTTCCACTGGCATCGGTCGTTAAAATAAATTCTTTAGTAAAATCGGGATATTGTAATACAGGCTCAGTGCATAATGCATGTTTTAATTTACCGAAAGCTTTATCACACTCCTCATTCCATTCAAACTTTACATCTTTCTTTAATAAATTCGTTATTGGTTTAGCAATTTTACTATAATTCTCAATAAATTTCCTATAATATCCTGATAATCCTAGGAAAGATTTAATTTGTTTAACATTCTTAGGTTCAGGAAAGTCTAAAACAGCTTGAATTTTCTTAGGGTCCGGTCTTATTCCTGTTTCCGATATAACATGACCTAAATATAAACACTCTCGCTTTACAAATTCACACTTATCAGGTTGTATTTTCAAATTGTGCAATCGTAATCGTTCGAACACATCGATTAATTTTTTATTATGATCTATTAAATTTTTCCCATATATTATTATGTCGTCAAGATATACTAAACATTTTATTCCAATTATTCCAGACAATACGTTATCCATTAACCTTTGAAAAGTAGCAGGGCTAGTTTTCATTCCCATTGCCATTCGTTTAAACTGATAATGCGCGTTATTAGCTGAAAAGGCTGTTAATTCACGTGAAGCTTTAGATAAAGGAATTTGATAGAATCCAGAAGCAAGGTCAATGACACTGAATAATTGACATTGTCCTAAATGATCTAATATTTCCGTAATGTTCGGTAAAGGATGAAATTCATTTAAAGTGACCTGATTCAGAGCTCTAAAGTCTATTACAATACGAAACTTTTCTTTTCCACTGGCGTCTGCCTTTTTCTTTACTAACAAGAGTGGTGCGTTCCACGGTGAACTAGAAGGTTCTATAATATCATCTTGCTCCATTTTATCTAATTGATTTCTTATTTCTGTCTGTTGTGAGTAAGGTAACCTATAAGGTCTTTGATAAATTGGTTGTTGGTTAATATTTAAATTAATAACATGCTCGGCTGCATCTTTAAAAGTTAATCGATCTCCTTCTAAATAGAATATTTCTGCGTATCGTTCACATATTTTAAATATCGTTTGCCTTTCCTCATCACTCATATGATCGCTTCGTATTAGATTTAAAATTTTATTTACACGATTATCATTATTAATTTCGGTTTTTATCGCGTGTATGTTATAATTGTTTGCGGTTTCATACAATATTTTATTCATAATATTCGTATCTATTTCTTGTGAAAGTTCGGACACATTTAATAAACTAACCATGACCCTTCCTGTTTCCACGGTCCCTATTATATTCGCACAATATACATCTTTTATCAGTTCCTGTTTGTGTATTATAATATTTTTATTTTCCATAGCTGGGTCTGCAATAGGCACTGCCACAACGGTTTCCGTTCGTGGTTTTAATACAAATTTCATTTCATTTTTATTTATTTCATTAATTAAACTATCATTACTATCATTATCTATAACTAACGAATTTTTAGCTATATCTATAATTGCTTTATTCTCTATTAAAAATTTTTGTCCTAAAATACCATCCTTAGGTATTGGAAACGAATCATAAACTACTTGAAACTCAGTTTCTATATTAATATCATCAAATCTTAAAATTATTTTTACTAAACCTACTGTTGGTACAATTTTGTCATTAATTCCTTTTAAATATATTTTTTTATTTTCATGTACTAGTGTATCTGGTATCAAAGTACTAAATTTTATTAAATTAACATCACTTCCAGTATCTAAAAGTAACTCTATAAATTCTTTCTTTATATTAACACTTTGGCATGACACATGATTATCATTTATAACAGTTACAAAGTATAAGCATCTTGTTCCTCGACAGCGGCTATTAAATTTATCGGGCGAGCGCCACTTGCCTCGTTCGATCGATTTAAGTTTCCCGAAAAATTATTAGTTTGTTCCGAATTTAGTTTCTTATAACAGCTCGATATATCATGACCTACTATATTACAATATGTACATTTTACAACTCCAGTATTATGATTTATTGCTGGTCGCGTAAAATTATTATGTGCATTCGGATTACGCGTATTATTTATACCTCGCGCTCGCATACAATCCCGTGCGTAATGGTTTCCTCCGCATTGGTAACAGCTTATATTACTCAATACGTTATTATTTGGATAATTATTATTATTTCGATTATAGTTATTATTACGTGGTGGGAATCTATTATTATTATTAAAATTATTTCGATTCTGATTATTGTTTAGTCTATTAAAATTTTGGTTTTGATTAAATTGTGGTCTAATAAAATTGTTGTTCGGTCTTTGATTATAAGATTGTCGCGGATAATTATTAGTGTTAAAATGTCTATTACTATTATTTAAATTTCTGTTATTATTATGTCCGTACCTATTATTAAATGTTTCAAAATTATTGTTATTTCGCCTATTATTTCCACCATTATCATTTCCATTTCGCGCGTTATTGTTCCCATAATACTGATACGCGTCATAATCGGATGTAAGTTCGGATTCTTCTTCTTTAGCTAACTGCATAGCAGATTCAAGTGTAGGAGGATTACGTGATTTTACTATCGTTCTTAAACTTGGAATTAGACCTTTTAAAAATACTACTAATGTTTGTTCCTTTAATTGGTCAGTTATTACGGTAGATTGCTCAGGCGTTTTGTCTTTTGTACTAACTACACATAAATTAAAATATAATTGTTCTACCCTATGTGCATAAGAACTAACGTCCTCATTATTTCTCATTCTTACCGAATTTAACGCTACTTGTAAAGATGATGCTGTTCTCTGTGGTTCAAAAGCGTCTAACAAAATTAATTTTATTCCTTCCCACTCTGATACGTCCCTATATCTACACACTTCTAATGCCTTATCAAATAATTTCGTATTTATAAATTTAGTAAGTATCGATAATTCCTCCTTGTCTACCATTGAACATGCTAAATCGCAAGCTCTTATAAATTGATGTACATCACGCTCACCTGTACATGTGGGTATCATACCTGTAACTTTGTCTAAAGAAACTTTAGTAACTGTAGCCATTTTATTCACCTTCCTTGTATTACGTTTAGTTGGTTCTAATTGAGTATGTATTAACCCTTTCTTGGTACGTGTTCCTATTTGTCGTAACTCTATCTCGTTAACTAAAATTGGTCTTATACTTGTATTTAATAAATCTTTTTCCCTTAATGACTTCAAATATTTTTCCCTATCTAAATCTACTGAATATTGATAACCTTCTTCTGTACTTAAATCAATTAATATTTCACTTTCAACTATTTTTACTTTATCGTTATTTTTATTATCTTTAATATCTACTACGTTTTTATTATCAATTGTAACGTTAGTGGGTTCAGTTTTTACAAGTTCCTTAATTTCCTGTAATTCTTCCGTTAATAAATTTTTACTATCTGTTTCCTTAACTTCTAATGTATTATTTTCTTTATTCATTAATCTGTCTTATCATATTCAATTAATACTTCTAATACGTAAATAATTTAATTACTCAATTTTTTCAACTTACTATCAATTATAATTTATTATTTATTCGCTTCAAATTAATTATTAATTCTATTTCCTATTTATTTATTTTTACTAATTATATTAAATAATATTTAATTAAATATAATTTTTTATTCAACTCAAAATTATTAAACTCATAAATTCCTACACATAACAATATTCGTTATTATTTATTTTATATAAAATTTTTTTATTATCTCTCACAATTATAATTTTTTTTTACTTAAGGACTTATTACGGCCTTATTATTATTATTCTCTTTAATTCATTTAAATCTCAATAATACACAAAATTTCTACAAAAAGGACTTATTCCGGCCTTATAAAATTATTTCCAATTAAACAATTCACAATATACTTCATTTATCTTCAAAAAAAAAAATCACAAAATAACAGGACTTACTTCACGGCCTACAATAATAAATTCAAACACAGACTTCAATTGTCTAAAAAAAATTCTCAAATATCAGGACTTACTTCACGGCCTATATAACTTCAATATATAAATTCACAAAATATTAGGACTTACTACTCGGCCTATAAAAATCAAAAATACAGACTTCAACTGTCTTCAAATAAATTCACAAAATATAAGGACTTACTTCACGGCCTTTAAAACAATAATTAATTAATTCTCAATAAATTCTCAATAATAATTCTCTTTTACTCAAAATAAAATATAAGGACTTCTCTGCCTTTAAAAAAAAATATAAATTCTTCACAATAATTCTCAATTTCACAATATTCTTTATTATTAAATTCTCTCAATTATAAATTCTCAATTCGATGTTACAACAATTGTTAACTAGGGAAATAAATAAAAATTATTTTTATTTTTATTTTATGTTTTAGTGTACAGTGTACACTATAAAAAATTTTATTATTATATTTTTTTTTAAAATAAAATAAATACGCGAACGAATTAAAATTCTTTATATTATTTATATTATTCTTTATATTCTTTATAAATTCTTATATTTATAAATTTTACAATTTGTTGAACTATATTTTAAAATTATTTCATTAATTATTTCGTTTTATTTAAACTTGTTTTAAATAATTAATTTAATTTAATTACTATATTTATTTTAATTTGACTTTTGACTTTTCTTTTTTTTTTATTTTATTATTTATTTACTTCTTTATATTATGTTAAATTAAATTTAATTATTAAAATATTTAAATTATTTTAAAGTATTAAAAGTATACTTAAAAGTATTTTAAAAAAATTTAGCGTAGAAGTTTAAATTAAATTTGCGTAATTTAGAATTTTATTTATTTTCAATAAAACGTTTAAAAAAAAAAATTTTAATTTAATAAATTATTATTATAATTGTTTTCCTGTTATAATATTTTTTAACTAATATTATTATTTATTCCCCAATCTTATTCCTTAATTAAAACTATACTATGGTCAATAATACCATAGGAGACGAACAAACTAATTTTCACAACTTTATTCTAATACTCACACCAAAGCGATTGAATTGACGGATGATGATGATGATGCCATTCTTATTTCTTGATTTTCCTTGACTGCTACTGCTGGGTTTTCGTTTTCACGGAGTCGTGGGAAGATGGCCTGTCTTCTCACAGTGATCGGATATGAATTACCTCCGTTAGAAGTAGAAAGAAGAAAAATTTTCGAAAATAATTTCAAAAATATTCTAAGTATTCTTCTTTTTCCCTCTTGAAACAACCCTGTCCACAGCGCCAAATTGTAACGAGCCCTTCTAGGATTGTCAAGAAGTTGAATGGAATAATCAACACTTGATGTTTTTTGAATAATATTTTATTTATTACAAGTCCAATAATTAATAATATTGAAAAAATGACTAAGTTCAATTAATTTATTTAATGGTAATAACGAGATGTGACTTCTAGTGTGTTCAGCTTCCAGTCGCTAGTTGTTGGTAAGTTCGTCTGACTATCGTACGGTCTACGAGCTCCTCTCGTAGAGAAATCCCTAGGCCCTACTCCAGTGGTCATATCTATGTTACGTAACTCTCATGGCCATATATGGTGCGTGTGACTTGTGGTTACAGTTAACCGGATGTTCCTTATATAAAACATTGTAACACGATCTCCATAAAACACACAATTCCTGCGTGGCCTATTTATATATAATATATTATAGAATATTTATATGAGTAGTGAGATATATAGTGTCAGATGTATTATGACTATTATTAGCACTACGCCGCTGCTCTCCAGCATTATTATTATGATATTACTACCAGGGACTCATAAGTAAATATAGATAAAGTCACAGCTCGTTACAATATATTGAATCTGTTTCAATTAATATTTTTTCATAATTTTCAAAATCTTCTTTTGTATAATATTCTGGTTTTGTAACATCTGTATGAGTTAATAATCTCCACATACCTGGGGTTAGTATATGTTTTTTTCCATTTAAAATTATATCATCAAAATCAAATATTATAGGGTATTTTCCGATCATGAATTCATCAGTTTTACTAATATGATATATTCCAAATGGATTAACACGTTTAGCTTCATTTGGTAAAGTTGGTAAATATTTTTGCGCATTTTCACCTAATATTATTATATTTTTAGGCATAGGAGATTCATTTGTTGTTATTCGTGGAGAACTTTTAGGTGTTTTCATAATATCTTGATCTTCTGTTAGTCGTAATAATTCTGGATTACGAGGTTTATAAGGAGTAGGTATTATCATTTTTTTAATATCATTATCAGTTTTAATAGCAACCTCTTTAACATCATTAACAGATGATTCAACATTTGATAAGGCTTTTAATATTGGTTCATAATGTTTTACTTTTTCTTCTGATTTATATTTATCGTTTAAAACTGTTTTTCTATAGTTATTTTGTAAATTTTTTTTAAGATTAATTACTTTATGTACCTCTGCTTGTTGTTTTTTATTTATTTTTTTATCTTAATTTCATCTTCATCTTCATCTTTTTCTATAACATTTAACTTTTTTCAGAATGTTCTAATTCTGATTTTTGTAAATCTATTTTCTAAATTTTGTTTAACACGAATTAATTGCTTTATTTTTTCTGTTTTGTTTTCTAAATGGGTTTCTTTCTTAAAAATGTTTTGTGTTTCTGATAGTTCTGTTGGTGGTTCTGCAAATACGACTTTTATAATTTTTTTTTTTTTATAATATCATTTAAATGCTTTCTTGATTGATTAACATTCATTTATTATATAAAAAAATATTAATTTTCCAAATTTATTAATTTTTCAAGTTTATAGTAGAAACGATTATTGATTAGATCGATTGTTATAAAACCATATTTATTTTTCCAACAACTTGCACATAAAGATTTAAAATCATTAAAAGAAATAGTATTACTTAAAAAATCCTCCCAAATTTTTTTAGTATAATGAGTTGATTTAAAAAGAAATAAAATAGATAAATTATTTCTTATATTTTGTAAATTTGCAGTAGTATAACATTGTGTTAAATAAATAACTGAAATATTTTTTGGTCTTGATCTTCTAAACATCTCATAAACTTCAATTAGATCTTTAAGTGGCCAATCATCAATAATAATTGTACTATTACGTTTACATTCATCTATAGATATTATATCTGTATCAGAGAAATGAGCTTCAATGTCAATATCAATATCACCTTTAAATACTTCTATTAGTTCTTTATAACATGGTTGGTCAAGACTTTTTGTAAAAACATATAAAACTTCATAATTAGTCCAGTGGGCTAGAACGATACACTTAATCAATTCAGATTTACCACTTCTTCCTGATGGACCACAACATGCCCCACGCAAAGGCAAATGAAATAAAGTTTTTATTTTCTCTTTACCTATTTTAGTTGGTTTTATTTTAAGATAATCCATTTTATAGTAAAAAAAAATTTTTTTTCCTATTATAAATAATGTTGAGTACTATTTTTAAAAAATACGATAATGATATTGAAAGTGTTCAATATAAAACTTTTGGACCTGTGACTAAAGATCAACTTAATATGCCTAATAAAAATACAACTTATAGAATTGATAATATGAATGATTTTCAAGGTTAGGTTAGGTTAGGTTAAATTATTCAAAGTTAAGTAATTTAGTAATTTAGTAATTCAAAGTTTCATATTCGTGGTAGATATTTGCAAAAAGATGGAAAAGAATATCCCGAAAATTCAAATATACAACTAAATGATAATTTTGTTGCAAATCTTTTTACGGGAGGTGAAGTTAAAATAAAGAGTGTCAGAATAGATGAAATTGAAAATATGGGAAGAATTAGTACAATTAAAGGTGTTATAAGTTATTCTGTTGATGAAAACGGACCAACTATAAACTCAGGATTTGTAACCAATTTTCATGGTGGTGGTTATTTTGAGGCTTATGGTTACTTATCACAACTAGCTTTAGGAATCTTTAAAGACCATCCATATCCTGTTTTCAATGTTAATATGGAAATAAGTTTTACGAGAAATACAGATGATGATGCTTTGTTAAAAAGAATTATTACAAGATCAATAAATGGGAAAGTTATTAAAGGAGATGGAAAAGTTGTTACAGGAGTACAAGATGGAAAAATTATTATTGATGAATTTACAATTAGAATTCCAATTGTAAAATACAATGAATCAAAATTTTTATTATTAAATGAGTTAACTAAATTTTCTCAAGAAAAACAGTATACTATTAAATTTAATTCGTTTCAATGTATTGAAGAAAGAAATATAACAGGAAAGACTTTACATATTGATTTAACAAATCTAAAAAGAAGTTCTAATACACCAACTTTTGCAGGTTTTGGATTACAAACAAAAAAATTAAATACTCAAGATCATGATCCTACTGAATTTGATCATTGTAATGTTAAAAATTATTGGTTTGAAATAAACGGAAAACGTTATCCTGAAGAACTTCAAGATTTAGATTTTAAGAATAATAATTACTGTGAAGCTTATGACAATTTGATGGAGTATAAGAGATTATTTCAAAAAAATCATAGAGAACAACCATTGATGTATAATAATCCAGTTGATTTTAAACTTTTTAGATCAATATTTCTTGTTAACATGAGTAGACAACCACCAAATATTTCTGCAACTAGAAAAAATATTATTTTACATGTTGATTTTAGTGAAAATTTACCTAGTAATACAATTTGTTATATTTTTTTCATCGCACAAGATGAATTTTTATTTGATATTGAAAGAGGTACAATTAATGAACAATTTACTAATTAAATAATGTTTTTATTTTCATGTTTTCAATAGCAATATTTCTATTGAAAAATAATTTTAATATTTATTTTGTTTTTCTTCAATTAGATCAAGATAAACAATAAAATCATCACCAAAATTAACAATATCACCATTTTGATCAAAAATATATATATTTATCTTTTGAATTGTTCTTACATTTACTTGTCTGTACATTATTGGATTACATCTTATAAAAAGATTATTTGAATCATAATAAAAAACAAACAAAAGTTCCTCTTCGATAACTTTTTCATCAATAGATGAAACAGACTTTTCAATTATGTTGCAATGTACTTCTAATAATTGTTTATTTATATTATTATCTAATTTTTCAGAATCTCCTACATGTTTATATAAAAAATTATTATCAATCCCTAAACTTAATTTTAAATTTTCGTCTATCAAACAAGTATTTTTTGAAGTTAATTTAATAAAATTATTATCATTTAGTAATTTGATATCTGAAGGTAATAATTTATCTGAAACTCTCCAAGGACCAATTGGAAAAGCTGTTTTTAATAAACTCAATAACGTCACCCTCAAAAATGTCGGTCTTAAAATTTTAAAAAATATTTCAAATGTATTATCTGGTATTAATATGAACACAGAATTTGAACCTGGACTTCCCGAAGACTTCTCAACAGATGATCTCGTATACTTTAAGTTTGCACCAACTACGTCAGTAGACATCGAACGATCTTTTTCAATGTACAAGACTCTACTCAGTAACAATCGAAGATCATTTCACTTTGAAAACTTGTACAAACATCTCATTATTCAATGTAACTTTCAAGGTAAATATATGTTTTTTTATTAATTTATATTAAATATTAAAATAATTTTTTTTTAACAGAACAATAGCAGAATAAATGAATACCACAAGTCGTCCATGATACAATAAACAATAATTCAGTTATATTAATTCATATTTTTTTTTTTAAATAATTAATGAAACCTTAAAAATGTTTTCATACAAATAATTTTTTTTGCACATTTTAGTATTTTTAATATTATTATTATTTTTTTTTTAATAAAATATAATTTTTTATATAAATGTTTTTTTTGCATATTTTAGTATTTTTAGTGCATATTTAAGCGCTTATATGAATATTTTTTATAGCATATTATTGCGCTAATAACAACCTTTTTTAGAGCTATAACTTATGAGCCCTGGTAATAAACTATTCAATTGATCAATTGAATAGTTACCTTCAATTTCAGTTTTATATATTTTATCAGATTTTTTGTTTGGCTAAATATAACACCGTTTATATTTTTTTAAAAACATTGTGTATAAAAAATTGGTTTGTTTGATCCTGTTATTTTATATTCAATATCAGGACCTAGTTTCCATGAATCAGGCCATACCCTATTTATAGGGATTAAATATCCCATATAATCAAAACCTAAACAATTTGATAAATATTCATCAAAACTTAGACCGATTGAGGCTGTAATATTTAAAAAATCATCAATTAATTCAAGAGTTCAAGACTTATTTTAGGAAAATCATAACAATTCATTAAATTTTCAATTTCATTTATTGTGTATATTCCTATTGGAATTTCAATCTTCGGTATTTCACCATTTCTACCTAATCTAATTATACATTCTTGATCTATATTTATATATTTTTCTTCAGAAGTAGGACAATACATTAAAGTATTACCAACTAATGAAAAATCAAATTCTGTATTTTCAAATCCTAAATTTTTTTTAAATTTTTCATCTAATTTATAATAACAAGGAGATTCAATTTGAATTTTTTTATTATTATAAGATAAAAATACCGGTTCAATAAATTTATTTAAATATGAAATGCTATATATACCTTTTTTTATATATATTTCTCCATGTTCAATTTCTATTTTACAATCTGATTCAATATTAATCAAATTTAAACTTTTTAAATACATTGATTCGAGACCTATTTTAAATTTATTATTATCATTGAATTCTGGTTGTGGTAAATGAGTATAACCATTTTTTTTTACTTTTATAAATACCATTTATAAAAGTTTAAATTTTTTTTTTTCTAATTTATTCAAAATCAATCAAATGCATTGATTTTCCTTTGTTTAATTTTTTCATTCCTTTATAAATAAGATTAAATTTTGTTTTCGAATTTTTATATAACGATATATTTTCATCTGTCATTTCATCATTATCTAAATATCTATTTGGTAAAAATACTCTAATTTTATTATCCTAATACAACAGTTATTGTTTTACCATGCTCTGTATCAAAATATTCGAAAAAAGTCACCTCATATTTATTTTCCTTGTTCTAATGTATCTAATTTTACAAAATCATATTGAGTGTTGCCGCATTTATTTAAAGATGCTTTAAAATTTTCCATTTCTATTATTTATTATAATAAAAATAAACATTTTTAAACATCGAAACATTAAAACATACATTTAAGCATAACAACATAACTACGTAAATCAATTAATTATGTTCACGTCGACGTTTAGTGTTTTTACGTTGTCGTTGTTGATTTTCACGTTCACGTAGGCATTGTTGATTTTCATATAAAAAGTTGCCGTGCAGATCTGCACGTCGACTTTTTATATAATTAATTATGTTCACGTCGACGTTTAGTGTTTTTACGTTGTCGTTGTTGATTTTCACGTTCACATTCACGTTGTTATATTATCTTTTTTGTCACATTGCGGAAATTTATAAGCATATTCTTAAGTTTCTTGATTTCTTGTTCATATTCTTCACACTGTTTTTTACATAGTTCGATTTGAGATAATATCAGGTCAAATACATTATATTCATTATAATCACTATTACTATCACTATCACTAGGTATCATATTTACCATTTTCACGTAGACATTGTTGATTTTCATGTTTACATTCGATGATCAAATTAGTAGAACTATCACTATAACTTTTAACTTTTTCATTTCCCATTTCTATTATTTATTATAATAAAAATAAAAATTTTTAAACATCGAAACGTTAAAACATATATCAAAGCATAACAATATAACTACGTTGAATAATTACGTATAACTGTATAAGTATAAGCTGAATAATTACGTATAATAATAATATATAATATATCAACGTTTGTGTAGCTAGACTGATTAGTTTTTTAACATTCGGTATTGAATATCTTATCATATATACATTACATATATATATTATTAATATATTATGAGGTTTTTATTTATCGAATTATTTAAATAGTGCTTAAATATCATTTATACATATCCAAGTGTTGTAGCCTGGTCAGTTAATGCGTTTGTTTTAAATGTGTTCTTAGTAACATCGTAATTAGTGGGGAATGTGTGGCGCCGCATATTCTCCTGCTAATATAATCATGCTTTGAAGACGTTCACAGTAATTTGGATAGGTGTAGGCGCGCACCTATCTAGTTCTACTGAAAAACTGTAGTTGACGATCAACAACACTTGGATAATTTCTCCCTCCCACGATAGCTTTACAGATATCTGTAAAAGAGTTCCGGCCTCCTTTTTTCATAACGGGTATCTGTAAAGCTGGGAATGATTTTACCGATTTTTTGCATTTTTTTTTTCAGATTTTTTTTCAATTGAAAATATTTGTTATTATTATTATACTTATTATTATCATTAAATATTTTAAAGTCTGATAATTCATTTAATATTTGATATTATCAAGTTCATTAACATACATGTTTTATATACTTATCTACACTACATATTAAAAGTTTACCCTCCACTTCATGTTTTTGATTTAAATATAACACCGATGCTATTTATGTTAGAATGTTCATGTTTTGATTAAACATTTTTAATTTTAATTCTCTTTAAGTCCCCCTCAAAGTCTGATAGTCTAAAACCATTTCCAAAGATTATTGAAAAAATTTCTATAATATAAAATGAGCGATGAATTATTACAAACTATACATTGCCTTAAATGTAAAAAAAGAACAAACAATTTTAATCCTATTAAAATTCAAACAGTTAATGGTCGATGGAGAATTTCAACAAAATGTTTGGATTGTAAAACAAATAAAAGTAAATTTACAACATCATCTGAAATTGAACAACCCGTCACCAATAAATCTATAAATCAAAATATTTCAAATAATACAGACAAATTTTTATTAGCTAAAGAACTTCATAAACCAGCCAGATTAAGATTTCCTAAAAGAAGGATTATCACTAAAGGTATTGATGATCTATGGGCTGATTTAGTTATAATGAGAAATTATTCAAATGAAAATGAAGGTTATTGTTATATAATTACTGTTATAGATACTTTTTCAAAATTTGCATGGGTATTTCCACTCAAAAATAAAGATGGTATTAGTGTTTCAAAAGCATTTGAAAAAATAATAAAACAAGCTAAATCACAAAAACATCAACCACCAAAATTACTACATGTTGATAAAGGCTTGGAGTTTGTGAATAAACATTTTAAACAAACTTTGGAAAAATATAATATTCATATGTATCATACACAAAACGAAGACAAATCTGCAATTATTGAGCGTTTTAATAGAACATTAAACGGAAAAATGAGAATATATTTTGAAGTTCAAAATTCTAAAAAATGGATTAAAATTTTACAAACATTATTAGATGAATATAATTTCAATGATATACATAGAGCTATTGGTATGAAACCTTGTGAAGTAAATAAATCTAACGAAAACAATGTTCTACACAAATTATTTTCTACAAAAAACAAAACTAAATCAAAAATTAAATTTAGTGTAGGTGATAGAGTAAGAATAAAAGCTTTTAAAAAAACATTTGGTAATAAATATAGTAATAATTGGACAAGAGAAATATTTATAGTTAATGAAATTTTAAACACAAATCCTATAACCTATAAAATTATAGATTTAAATAATGAAGAGGTGTAAGGGAGTTTTTATAACGAAGAAATGCAAAAAACAAAATTTTAAATAATATTTTTAGTAGAAATTATTCTATTAAAAAATTGATTGTAAAAAAAAAAAAATAATATGGAATATAATAAAGTATGGATGGATTAAATATTACTGAACCCATAGTTAAAGAAATTGATAACAATAATAAAATGAATATCAAAAATTGTGATAAATGTAACTTAACAGTTGATAGCAAAAATTGGGCTGCTCATTTGAAATCTATTCGTCATCAAAAAAATGATATATATCAAACAATTGTACCTTTTAGATATAATAAAACATACAAAGGTATACCAATTAATCAAGAAAAACAAAATCGTTAACATTTGATGGGGCTGCTTCAAATATATCTATGGTAAAAATATTAGGTTACAATTTACCAACCAAACCTTCATTTAAACATCCAAATACCCAAGAAGACGGACACATATATTTAGATGCTGCTCATATGTTAAAATTGGTTAGGAACAGCCTTGGTGATTGGGGAACACTATACGACCAAAATGGGAAATCAATCGAATGGGATTATTTCTAAAAATTAGTAGATTTGCAAGAAAAGGGTGGATTACATTTGGCAACTAAACTTAGACGACGACATATTTGGTACTTTAAAGAAAAAATGAAGGTTAGTTTAGCAGCACAAACATTCAATGCCAGTGTAGCAGATGCTTTAACTTTGTGTAAAAATGAAAGTTTTGGAGGTTTTCAAAATAGTGATTCGACAATTGAATTTTGTAAGAAAATTAATGCTATTTTTGATTTTCTGAATACACGTAATTTTTTGGAGCAGTTACAATGTAAACGACCATTTTATGCAAATCTTGAAGGCCAAATACATAAATTTGTTAAAGATTCAATTTTGTATTTAGAAAGCTTAAAAGGGCAAAATAATATACCAATTTTAGAATCTCAAAGAAAAACCGGCTTTATTGGATTAATTACATGTTTAATTAGTGTAAAACAATTATTTTTAGATGTAGTTAAGTCTGAACAGTTAGATTTCATTTTAACTTACAAATTATCTCAGGATCATATTGAAATGCTCTTCTCTGCAATAAGGTCCAGAGGGTTTAATAATAATCCTTCAGCTGCGCAGTTTGAAGCCGTATACAAAAGGTTACTTATACACACAAATTTGACTGTCTCAAATGGAGCAAATTGTTCACCACAGGACGCAACTAATATTTTAAGTGTCACTAGTACAAAAAAAAAACCAAACGAAATTTTTTTAGATATTTTATGTGTAGAAGAAATGCCAAACTTAATAGGTGATGAAAATTTACAAGAAATACCTCAATATAAAACCTTTGCTATTGAGCATATATCCAGTTTTATAGTGAAAAAAATATTATGTGTATTAAAATATTTTAATAATGTATATGCAGCAGAATTAATAGATACAAATAGCAGAAACAAATTAATTGATATCAAAAATCGTGGTGGCGTAACTAAGCCATCAATTGACGTTGTTACTTTATGTGAAATAGCAGAAAAAATTTTATTTTATGGATAATGCAGGCTATTAAAAATCAAAAAAATAATAATGTTATTCAATATTTAATCATAAAATGTATGTCTAGTATAAATATTAAACTATACTTTGTAAATTTAAACAAACACATTTATTCCCAATCGCCAATTAATAACCATTTATTACAAATAATTAAATTAATATTAAAATATTATAATACTATAAGATTGCATCACTATAACAAAGAATTGGTTGGATCAAAAATGAGGATTCGATCAAAATTAACAAAAATCATAACTTTCAAAAATCAATAAGGAACTTTCAACATATTTCTGTAATTTGTAATTTGTATTTTGTAATTTTGTAAATCATAATTAATTTATTAATGTAATAACTAATAAATATAATAAATAAAATAAATGTAAAATGTTAATAAAAAGTGATAAGACTAGTAATCATAGGTATTAAATAACATTTGGAAAAATAAAATTGTTTCGTTTCTTTTTCCATGTACTTCCAACTTATATTTCTATCTCTTTTGTTTGATGTTCACTTAAGCTTCTCTCTCTATGCGCGGTCCATAGTTAATATGTCTATGGTTGATACCTAAGTTGGAACCAAAAAATCGGAATAGTATGAAATTGTGCAAACTTCAAAAAATCGTAGAAAATAATCGGCTGAACATTTTGCATTTTTTTTTTCGAACTTATTTTAAAAATCATATATACAAAATGGCTATTTTGATTTTTTCAAGTATCAAATAGAAATTTTTGAAATTTTTTACTAATTGAAAAAATCGACATTAATTTTTAAAAAAAACGAAAATTTTTCATCGTTATAAATACCTAACTCAATAAGGGTCCTTTTTCACGAACGTTTTTAAATTTAACACTCGCGCGTCAAACGCACGTTATCATTCCATTCACCATTTTATATTTATTTTCCAAACGACATCATGAACTCCGAGGAAGAAGATGCCGTTGCTCTTGGCTCTTGTTTTAATAAAAAGAAAAAGAAATAAACAAAAAAGAAAACATCGATTTTGGGTATATCCACTACTTCAACCAAGGCTTCAGACTGGTCAGTTTTATACACTATACAATGACTTGATGCAGGATGAAAACAAATGTTTTAGTTATTTTCGTATGTCTCGACAATCTTTTAATGAATTATTGAATCTAATTACAAATGATATAAGTGGTGAGGATACAAATATGCGACGATGTATTCCAGCCATTGAGAGACTAGCTGTTACATTACGGTAAGTTCATACATTATATATTTTTATTTTAAATTAATAAAACAAACTTAAGTACAATTTTTTTTTATTAAATATTTTTTTAAACTTATAAACAAATTCAAATAAAAAAGATTTAATATATTTTAATATCTCAAAAACACAATTTTAAACTTATTATTATTTATATTATAAATTAATGATTATGAAAAAATATTATAAGTTATAAGAAGATGAGTAATTAATTTTTAATATAATATATAAATATATTGTTTTTATTTTTTGAGGAAAATATTTTGGAATTTATGTTTATTTGTCAATTAAAATGCAGTAAAATTATATAAAAAAATGAGTTTTGATGCTGAAGTGAATTCTCGTCAGAAAAATTATTTGTTGTATTAGTTTTATTGTTTGTGACGTCCCTTAAAAAACTTAATTGGTTAAAATAAATGTATTCTTTTGTTCTTGTAGCACCAGATCCTGACTTAGTATACTTTTTAGCATTTGCGTGCCTTACAAAACAATCCCTTAAGCTTTTCCATTTACTTTGCAACTGTTTCCCTAGTAATAAAGAAATTAAGTAAAAAGAAATTAATACAATAATATGTTAAAAGTATATAATATGCTTAATAAATATATTAATTTCAGATATTTAGGTGCGGGATCTTCATTGACTGATTTACATATGGCATTTAGATGTGGAATAACAACATTGTCCAGATTGATTAGAAGAGTGTGTCGAGCTATTTGGAACTTAAAGGAAATATGTATGTATGCCCTTGCCAACAAAAGATCAGTAGGTGGAAATAGCACATGGGTTTGAAAAAAATGCTAATTTTCCCAATTGTATAGGTGCTATTGACGGAAAACATATTAGAATAATAAAACCTGTAGATAGCGGTTCATTATATTATAATTATAAACATTTTTTTTCTATAAGTTTACCTGCAAGTTTACCTGTAATCAAATTATCGATTTATATTCGTTGATATTGGCGCATACGGTAAAAGTTCAGATTCGTCAGTTTTTAAAAATTCTGATTTATGGAAACGACTTGAAAATCAAACTTTGAATATTCCAGCACAAAATTATTATTATTTATTATTTATGTATTTTTTTTTTCTCGCTTCTTTTTCCTCAAAGTAGCTACTAATGTAACTTATATATTTTAACTCTTACATATTTATTTAAAATGTAATTGGAATTTATTTCCGTAATAAACGAACAATAAACAAAAGTTTTTACCGGGCACAGAGACACTTAAATGCCCTCATATGATTGTTGGAGATGAAGCATTTGGGTTGTCTCGTCATGTTTTAAGACCTTATAAAGGAAAAAATCTGACGAAGAAAAAACGTATTTTTAATTACCGACTATCTCGAGCGAGACGTTATATTGAATGTGCTTTTGGGATACTTGCAAACAAATGGAGAATTTTTCATAGACCAATTAATGTAAACACGGATTTTGCCGAAGATATAATAAAAGCTTGTTGTATATTACATAATTTTGTAAGAGAACGAGACGGCTACAACTTTGAACATACCTTTACTGACGAATTAAATAGTTTACAACAGCAGGAAAATGTGCAAGGTGGCGTAGTAGCAAACACTACTTTTTCTACGTATTTCGAAAGTGATATCGGAGCTGTACCATGGCAAGATTCGAAAATTTAATGAACTATATTACATATTATTATAAATTTATATTTAGTAATTATTTTTATCATGTGTATTATACATATATAGTAAATTTACCTATATATCTATAATATATATTATACTTTTTTTTGTGAGAGTGATTTCACTATTAACTTTCGATTAATTTAGTCTTATTTATTAATATAATATAATATATAATATATAAAAAATACAAATTAAAATTATAATCTTTTTACGATAGTTATTTACATGGTTTATTAAAACATTTGTTAGATAGGTATAATTTTAATTCATGAGACATAGGTACCTAACTGGTTATAATGGTAATTAAATTTGATTTTGAAATTGTAAGCGTCAGTTTCAAACTACATAGATAAAATTATAAAAATTATGGTATTATATAAAAAAATATGAGTAATCGGTATAGTTTATGTACAGTGTACTTACCGATGTTATTTTTTTCTGCTGCTGGTTTATCGTCAAACGTATCGTAAAATATTTTACATATATTTTCCCAGGCCTTTCATTTGGCATTTCTCAAACTATATTCAGCAGTTTGAGTGTTCCATATCGCATTTTCATTTTCAATTGCACTTATAAATAGTTCAGTATCAATACATTCGTTTCTCGAGTCCATAGTAAGTAGAAAATTAAAAAAATTATAAAACGAAAAAACGGTTTTCTATAAACAATTTTCGTGATAAAACAATTCGCATTAATGGAAATTTGACAGTCATGATTTCCTCGATCTTTTTCCAATTATACCAACCCCTGCACTTTTCACACTTTTCGCATAAATTATAGTATAATTGGTAAACCGAGACGCGCGTTTTTCTCCCCGTGGAAACGTCCTAATCTTCTGGGATTAATTGCTATCTAACGCGCGTTTAAAGAAAAACGCGTGTAGAGGCAAGACCTCGCGTTCACGCGCGTAAGATGCGGGTTTAAATGGGTATGCTTGTATTTCTTCTAATACATTTCATAAACGCACGTCTAAACTCACGCGCATTCGCGCGTTTAAAAATGCTCGTGGAAAAGGGCACTAAGAGTCAAATAATTGGAAAATGTTACAATCCCACACAGCATTTGGGTAATGATAATATTTTGTAAATATCTTAAAATGGTTGAATCATGAATATTTTTATAAAAATATTTTTTTGATATTTAAGAAAAGTTTCCAAGAAAATATTGTTGAAACAATCATAATACAACTTTTTATAATTATTAATTCGTAAATATTTTATCAATTATGTCAAAATATATTTTTTAAATATATTCCAATGGTTGAGAACAAAATATTTTCAGGATAATTATAATACAACTTTTTATAATTATTATTTGGTAAATATTTTATCTATTATATTAAAATATATTTTTTTAATGTTCTGTAATAGTCGCAAACAAAATTTTTTTGGACAATAGTATTAGAACCTCGAATAGATATTTTTCAAAAATATTTTATAATACCTTCAAGGCCGTAACTGGAAAACAATTTAGGGGGGTCTAACATTTTTTAATTATAGATACTAAACACTTGCCATTTTTACGTTAAAAATATAAAATTTGACTATTATTATCAAATGTATGATAAATTTTATCTTATTTTAAAATACTGCTTTAACGAAAATATACAATTATTTTTTAAAAATAATTATAGTTATTAAACTATATTCACCGCTAAACTTTTTCTACTTTTAAAAATTTCGGGGAGGGGGGGTCTGGACCCCTGGATCCTCCCCCAGTTACGGCCTTGAATACCTTTATATATATATATATATAACCTCTAGGCTCTAAGTGAATAACACACTAGGCGATTCGAACGCGCGTCTTCGCGCGTTTTGAACGTCGCGATTAATCGCCCAAAATTAAACATAATATACTTGTATATAGGCGAGGTTTCGAAGCGCGTTCGAATTGCCTAGTGTGTTATCCACTTAAAAAAAATAAATTGTAATTTAGTTCTGTAAAAAATTAAGGTTGAAATAAAACTACTAAAATAATATAGAATTTTGGTAATTCGACTATAAGTATATATAGAATTGTTCCGCGAAAAACAGTTTTTACTTTTTGCAATGTTAATGTTGTACATATTTTGATGGTTGTACACAATACATGCGGGTAGCGGGTGTAGTGTCGTTTATTAAGAATTAAGATGTTAGGTACTAATATACCTACCTACGTAAAAATAAAATTTTAAAAAAGTGGGGTGGAGTAGTGCGGTGGTGGAAGTTTGTCAATCGGTCCTCGGAGAGGATAGTGAATTTTTGCAATGATTGCATTCAATAAAAAATGATTCTGAGCGGCCAAAAAAAAACTATGAATCATAAATATGTGTTAATAATTAACCATTATTAATTGTGTATTATCTTATATCTAGTTGGAATTATGTAATTTTTAAATTTTATTCGTTTCTACTGCGATAAATAAAGTGTTAGAAATTAAAATTCCGTTTTTAGCGGTTTTTCATAAATTTGTCGGTGGTTTTTCCCGTGGTGTTAAATAACTATTGAGACCTGTCTAGAGTATACCATCTATATCCTATTTACTAAAATATAAGATACTACATATTGCAATCAAAGAACTCCTTCATGTAGAAATTTTGTTTACAGGATAAAAAATTAATAACAAAAAATAAACATCATTTTAAAACCACTAGCTTCCTAGCTCCGCTCAGAATCTAATACATCAAACAACAACTAATTACCCACACAGCATTTGTAAGATGATTATATTTTAAAAACATTTTATGATTGTATTATCAAAAATATTTTGAAGTAAATGTCTTTAGTATATTCTCTAAGTATCTTTAAAAATATATATTATTTGAAATATTTTTGAAACGTTTAGTTATCATCTTGAAAAATATATATTTTGTGAAATATTTTTGAAACGTTTAGTTATCATCTTAACAAATATATATTTTGTGAAACATATTTAAAACGTTTAGTTATCATCTTAACAAATATATAGTTTGTGAAATATATTTAAATCGTTTAGTTATTATCTTAACAAATATATTTTATATAGGTAAGTACTTAATTAATCTATATTATAATAAATATATAAAATGTTTGCCGTCACTATATATTATATTTTTTGGTTACTGGCCGTTATTATTATATTGAATCAGGACATATTTTGTACCGCAATAATCACATAAGAAAATTCGAAACTATACAGTTATTATTATATTAGATGGAGTTTAGGCGTATATAAACTGCTGCAATTCTTGATTTTTATTTTGATGATTCCATCCCAACTATATATTATGGTATAATAAATATAATATAATATTATGACTCTTTAATAAAATGTAGGTATTTAGATACAGGATGGTATTTATTATAGGTATACGTATATAGTTACTACAATGCGAGTATGCATTGATATTAAACATATGGATACGGCATTCCTTTATACATTCTACATACACTGTTTAGGCCAACATAACGGAGAGAAAAACGATGGTTCTCACTTGCACACATCTTCTGTGTGACAAGAAAAGTAAAACTCTCATAAGAGGAAAAAACATAATTTGTACAGAT
This sequence comes from Diuraphis noxia, assembly GCF_037042655.1. Lineage (NCBI taxonomy): Eukaryota > Metazoa > Arthropoda > Insecta > Hemiptera > Aphididae > Diuraphis > Diuraphis noxia. The sequence goes on along the minus strand of NW_028301711.1, from coordinate 101,726,222 downwards.
AATTGATAAGATATTATTATTATGTTAGCTTACAGATTTTTGTGTTGTGCCGCATCCATTAGTTTAATATCAATGGCGAGTATGGTACAGTTGGTACACAATAATAATATAATACTATATATATACATTATATTAACTGATACTATGAAATAAATAATAATGATTCGTTAACGGCAATACGAAAATTCCCACACGTGACGCGTTGAGCGGTATCGACCACGCGCCAGCATGTTATTGTTGTTGTTTTTATCATAGCTATAATCGCTATTTGCTATTCGCTATTGTTATACTCATGATAGAAATAATATAAATATAGTTATTTCTATCATGGTTATACTATTGCGCGCATTTTTACCGATATAATATAATATTATTTATTCACATAACCTTAATCATTACTTATTATTTCATATTTGTTTTGACTTTCGTCAATGAACGATTTACGTGATTTGCGACTTAGCGTCAAGCATTTTAAATTTTCCATGTGCTCAATATAGTAGTCAAGTAAGCACGAAGATTTTGTTTTCACTGTATTTTTTGATATACTCTGCAGACTTCATTCAGTTCATTCCTGTGCCCTGTCGCCAGACGACTGAGTGACTTGACATTCAGACATAATAGTCGCATACTTGAATAATATATTATATTTTATTCGCATCATCAACCACGAAAAGGTAGGTAATATTATAATTTATATTACAATAGTTATAATTAATTATCATACCTACATACATATTTTATATTTTTCATATATAACTATAGTATTGTTCACTTATTAACATTAATATAATATAATTATAGTAATTTAATAGCACTTACTTGCTTACAATAAGTTACAATAATATTATTCTATGTTTTAAATGTTTAAATATCTTTCTTTAGCATCAAATATGTATAATTTGTTAGCTTAAAAAGATGGTGTAGATGGTGGTACCTTCCTGCTATTATTATTTACAACTAAAAGTTTTAGTAGTTTGTACTAATACACATGTGATGTGACCTATCTATGTTATTAATTAGGTGTTAAGTCTTAATACTATCTTTTAAGTACTTACCTATAATGCTGCAATATAATATTTGTTGAGTTCCTATATCATTATTATATTATTATGAGAAGAGGTAAATTATTAACAATATAAAAATAAATTTTGAATTATTGATTAGGTATAAAAATTTTGAATTATTGATAAGATATAACAATTTTAAATTATAAGTAGGTAGGTATGGTTATTATATAATTCCATATTAGCTATATAATAAATGTGCTATGAATAGTATTAGGCATTTAGGTAATTTGGCATTAGTACCTCTATCATATCACTAGTTTTACTCTAATTTTCAATTATATTAAATAAGTAAAATACTTATTATTTACATACCTAGACTCTTATTATAATATCTAGTAATTATAGTTACATAGGTACTTCATAATATTGTATGTATTTATAAATGTATAGCTATGATAAGCAAAAGAACAAAGCGCCGAAGGGTAAAAGAAGAAATTGATTTTTTACTTGACTGTAATTCAAATGATACCAATATTCCTATTGAAAAAGAAGGTTCCAATACTGATTTAAGTCCCAATTTAAATGATTCTATTCCATATTCAGATTTATTTTGTAATGACCATTTTAACAATGGAACTTCCAAAAATTCTTTAGAAGTGAGCAAAATTAAAAAATAAATAATTGATTTAACATTAAGGTAAACTTATATAAATACTTTACATATACTTTTTAGTCTTCACAAACTGAGAACATAGTCGATGAAACACAAGATGATATAAACAACATTTTTTTATGTGATAATGTAAAAACTAATCTTGCTAATTGGGCTATAACATTCAATATTCCACATAGTGCATTAAATGGCTTGCTACCTATTTTAAGACAAGTACCTGGTTTAGAAACACTTCCAAAAGATTCCAGAAAAATACTGAATACTAGAAAATTTAAAGAAACTAATAACTTGGTCACTATAGATCCTGGTTTATATTTTCATTTTGGATTGACTTCAGCCATTCAGAAACATTTTTTGAAATATTCTATTTGTAATGTTGATGTACTAAAGATAGTTGTTGGAATTGATGCATTGCCTATTTCGAAAAGTAGCTCCAGCCAATTGTGGCCAATTTTAGGTTACATTCGTCCATATTATGATTCTGTTTTTCCAATTGGAATATATTGGGGCCATGAAAAACCTTGTGACTCAAATAAATACCTTGAACAGTTTGTTTTAGAAGCAAAACATTTAATAATTAATGGTATAACTGATACCAAAGGAATTACAGTAAAAGTCGAAATAGATGGATTTTCTATGGATTCCCCTGCTAAGTCTTTTATTTTGAAAGTAAAAGGTCATGCTGGTTTTGATTCATGTACTAGATGCCTCGAAGAAGGTGAATACTTAAAAAATCGGACCTGTTTTCCTTTAACATCCAACTCATCAGTGAAAAGATCCCATGACGATTATATAAAGAAAAAACATGAAGAACATCATGTTGGGAATGCTATTTCTATCTTATCAGAAATACCTCAATTAGACCTTGTATATTCTATTGGACTAGATTATATGCATTTAACCTGTTTAGGTGTAATGAAAAAGTTAATGCAATTAGGGATTGAGAAAGGATCTGTTAATGTTCGCTTACCAAGTTTGGCAACAAAACAAATATCATCATTATTATTGTCATTACGTCCTCATATACCATGTGAATTCGCTCGTAAGCCACGAGCCTTAAGCGAATTGCCTAGATTTAAGGCGACTGAGCTTCGCCAAATAATGGTTTACACAGGCCAAATTGTATTTAAACCATTTTTGAAAAAGCACTGTTTCAACCATTTTATGATCTTCAATATAGCGATGGTTATTTTATTGAGTATGAATATGAATGATTACATAGACTATGCTCGTGAACTTATGATTTATTTTGTCAAACAATTCGAAATAATTTATGGAAAACATCTTGTTTCTCATAATGTTCATGGGCTTATTCACATTGCAGATGATTATGAACGGTTCGGTCCTTTAGATAACATTAGTGCATTCCCATTTGAAAATTGTATGAAAACTTTGAAAAAAAAACTTAGAAAACACGAAATGCCACTTCAACAATTAATTAAAAGATTCCATGAAGAATTTAATCTTAGTGAAGTTAATAAAATAATTAATTCTCCTGAAGAAATACATTTAAAAAAAGTGCACTTGAATGGACCACTACTAGATGATTTAATTGGACCTCAATATAGTACTATTTATTTAAGAAAATTAAATATAACTATTAAAATAACCAATTTTGCAGATTGTTTTGTGTTAACTAATAGCAACGACATTATAGAAGTTGTAAATATTGCACATACCAAAAATACAAACACAACAGTTTTAGTGGGGAAAAAATTTTTAACAAAAAGCCCTTACTATGAACAGCCTATTTGTTCGACAATATTAAATATATACAAAGTTGAACATTTATCTAATACTTTATATACTGTTTTTATAAAAGATATTAAAAACAAAATGATGCTGCTTGAAACATTGGACAAACAAATAGTAGCTATTCCTATAATGCACATTGCAAAATATTAAAACACATCATCTTTATAATCCAAACAACAAATGCAGGTATAAACTAATATAAAAATTATTAAAGAATACCTACCAGTTTAGTTAAATGTTTTATCTAATAGTGCTATAATAATAATACATGGGTTATAGATAACTCAACTCATTCTTACCTATCTTATGTAATATTCATAGGGTGTTATTATTTGTAAAATTGTTTATGACATAATTGTGTTTGGATGGGTACATTATTTGGACTGATATTAAACACTTAATTAATAATTTGAATATTATATTTGTGTTTTATGTATATATACTAAAGTATATTTAAATAATCTGTTGAAATTAAATTTGTTTATTTGATTTAGATATTTCAATCATGTGGTCAATAGTTTGTTTCACAAATGAAAATACTATTGAATGCATACCAAACTTTTGGTTTAAAAATTCATTATGTGCATGGCCAAATAAACATTGTAAAATTAAATCTCGATTAGCTGTAGAGCGCCGTTTAGCACCTAACTCCATTGAGTTTGATTATTATGAAGCACGACTATTAGCAAGAGATATAAGTGAGTATCGTTATGAATTCATTACAATTTAAATTATTTATTTTTTATTTTAAAATATGTTTTAGCTAATTTAAATGAAGCATATAAGAAATTGAAACGGGCAGAAGACACTTCTGAGCTGTCAAATGTAGAAAGTTCTAGTAAAAAAAAAACGTATAAAAAGATTGAAATCTGAAAATCAAAGTTGTAATAAAAAACTTATTAAAAAGCGAGTCGAAAATTGTAAATCTGTATTTGGAAAATATAATAATGACCAGTCAACCCTTATTAATTCTCCGCCTAAATATGATGATTATAAAAAAAAAAGTAATATCTGTTTATTTAAAATTATTTTATTAATTTATTATAATACTACAAATTATTGAAATTTTTGATAGGAAATAATGATATTAACAATGATAATGGTAACCTAAGCGCAAAGAACATCTTTTCAGAATCAAACAAAAACAACACTACACAAATTAAAGAATGTAATAGCAAAGGTAAATAATATATTGAAATGTATATTTTAGATTGTACATTTTAACATAATATGTATAATGTATTTAAGAAAGGCACGTGATTTAATATTTAACATTGCTGTTTGATAAATTATATCTGTTATGGTTTATTTTATATTCCAGAAATTATTGTTAATCATATCGAAAGTATTGAACAAACTGAAAATAAACATGATGGTGAAAAGATTGATAAAGATAATTAATTTTGATACCTAGTTGAATATTAATTTTATAAATTTAATAATGTTGGACAATTTATATTGTAGAAATCAATAGTAGCAGTAGTGATGACAATAATGATGATTCAGATGCTGATATAACTTATGAGCCGTTTTTAAGAAAACATTCTCCAGATTTATTGTTGAGTATGTATAATTATATAAACTTTTTATATTTAGTTTGTCTTAATGTTATAGTCTAGTTTAATAATTATATAAATAATATAAATAATTATACCTAAATGTATAACATTCATTTTTGTAATGTAGGTATAATTAACATTTATTCTTTATATCAGAAATTACTTAAGCAAATTAGATATATTTAAGTGAATACCCACATATAATCTTATTTTGATTAAAATTCAATTGAACAAAATTTTTAAATTGTAGGCCCAGTTGATAATGATCCAGATTTTAACTACAAAAAGAATTCCAATGCAGCACATCAAAATATTGATAAAACATCTACTCCTGCAGGCAGGAAAAGACATGATGACTTATTCAAATGTAGTATAAGCAGTGACAATGAAACACCTGAATGTAATTATAATTAATAACAACACTATAATATTATTTAAATATAATAGATGTCTTATACTAACGTTAGAAATTGTTTTTGTTATTTTTAATATTTATTGTTACAGATTACTTTGAAGAATCCAGTCTACAAAAAAAAGAGAAGTTAACCAACTCAAATTTTAAAGATAATAATGTTACCAGTGATAGTTCCACTAATGGTAATCAAAAATATTTGGCTTTATTATTAATTTATTTGTTTATAATTAATGAGTAGTAATAATGGGTGGAACTAAAATAGGGTGGATACATTTTTGATTGTATATACATATATGTAATATGTATATATTTGTATTCATAATTAACTGTTTTGTTCATTTTTAGAAATGCTGAAATCTCTTATACGTACTGTTACCAATATCAAGTATGAACTAAAAGATATGACAGCAAAAATTGATAGGATTGAGGAAAGACAAACTAATATGATGCTCTGCAGTAATGATTATCAATCTAATAGTAGTGGTAATATTTTACATTCTAATAGTATTGAAGAAACTTGGAATTTCCCTCTTACTTCTTTTGATGAGTTGAATGACTTTGAGCAAAAGTTGTTGGATGATGGCTATAAACTTAAATTGGTAAAAATAAAAGATATTTATTTATTATTAAAGAATTTATTGAAATATGATGTTATGTCAATATTGAATATATATATATGACTGTGTGTGTGTGTGTAAATTGACATTTGATGATGTCTCACTTTATTGTAAGCATAAATAAATTTTTAAATACAAGTGTTCAAAATTAATTTAGATCAGTTATTTGAGAAGATTGGAGAAACCAACAGTTGGAGCGATGACTAGGGAGATTTTAGCAAAATTATTTCACAACGAATTATTGGCACAATTTTCTTATGTTGGTCAAAAAGGAAAAAAAGTATTTTCAGTATTGAACACATGTTCCATATTATTTGGTAAGCATTAAAATATATTGAGTTACAAGATTATATTAAATATTATGTATTATTTTATGTTTATTTAGCTGCTGTTAGAAGTGTTAAAAATTATAAAAATTGTACTGACATTGACATAATAAAGCCATTAAAGCCTTACTTGGCTAATGCTACTGCCCGTGGAAAACAAAAAAGAAAAGATTAATAATGCTACCTATATATTAAGGGTTTTTTTAAATGTTTAACTTTGCTATTTAACTATTAAGTTTTTAAAGTGTTATATTATGTAAATATTATTACATCATTCTATTAATTATTATATTATTATCCCTCCTCTTTGTGCATTTATAATGTCAAAAGATTATATTATATAATATATACAGTAGTCACATTGGTGTTATATATATGAATGTATGCAATTTTTTATTAAAATATACAGTGATGATCATAAAAGAATATTGCTATTAAATAAAATATATAATAAATATCAGGTGTTATTATTTTATTATATCTATAGGGCTTACTAATAGTTTAGACAATACTTTATGCCAATATATTTACTGTATTAATGTTGGTAATTTGGTATATTATATAGAATATAGAATATTTTCAACCGCTATATATATATATATATATATATATATAATATTCCTCTAAATCACGTCATTATAATATATCATAATATTTGTAAGATATATTAAATATATATATAAAATATATTTTTGAAATTATCAAAATATCATAAAAATATATTTTAGTAGATATATTTCAGATATTTAAAAAAGATATTTATAAGATATACCAAGATATTTTAAAAATAACTTGTAAATATTTTGTAGGACTTAAAAGGTGGCCAAAAAATATTTTTATGATATTGGTGAAATATAATTTGATGATCTCAAAACATTTATAAGATGTATGTTATTTAAAGCAAAATATTTTTAAGACATATAGAAAATATTAATGTGCTGTGTGGGTATCTACTAAAAAGGTGGGCAAGTGGACGATGTCACTCTGCTGTATAATAGCACAGAACAATAATAATAGTTACAAGTGTGTCTAATATTGTTGGTAATTTGGTATTAAATTTTAATTCTATATGATAAATGATAATAATATCATTGTACATAATATACGAAATATACGAATATACATAATATACGAAGAAAACCTACCTGATATACTCACAATATCCCCCCTCCGCGCACAAGCATTACCATTGTCCATTAGCGACCGGCCAGCTCACACCCCCTCTGCACTACAAGATCGTTACCCGGTCAAGTCTATCACGGCCAATGGCCATGCTATTCTTATTTATTTATATAAATAAACTGTGTTTCCAGTTAATACCACGAACCGTCGACGACGGCTTATCGCGACGCAACCTTTGTTTTTGTACTGCAGCTGTGGCATTGTGAATTGTCACTTATAGGTTTACAGTTGTTATTATATAGACATATTATTATAGTCAATAATATAGTCTCTGTTATAATATAACTTATTGGCATTTGGCGGCGAGTGAACACGTTTGTCGTTTGTCGTTTATGCAGTGTGTTTTGTACTTTTGTAATTTGTGTACTATATTGCTAGCTGTGTCATATAGAAGCTGATTCATACATTTCATCAAGTTCTACGTTCCAAACCCCAGGTAATTATTATTTTTATTACATTGCTGTTACGATACAAGTGTAGTATATGAACTATAATATGTAGCTTTTTAGCTGCCCACAACCCAAGACGATACATTATTTGTTGACTCGTGAATTTGTATGTTATTAAAATGTGTTTTTATGTAACTTCAAACTTAACTGGTTATTTTGTTTCAGTAGGTTGTAAAATGATTAAAAGTAGTCGTTCCAAACGTAGAAAGCTAAACGAAGAATTACAATTTAATGACAGTTTTATGTATAATGATATTAATAATTCAAATAATGTTCGTTTAACAACTTCGGAATTTATCAATAATGTCGAACATCTTAGTAATAATTGTAGTGAAATTAATAGTTCAAATAATGTTCAGTCAACAACTGCAGAATTTACCAATCTTGTCGAAGATCTAGGTAACTGTGACACATGTCCAAATTCTGTAAACACTGATCATAATACATGTACATCTGATGATATTACAATTCCTCAATTTCCAAAACCATTAATTTCGACTAATAAATCAGCTTCTGCCAATATTTCCATACCAAATTCAATTAGTGAAGATGATAATGATAATACTCTTTGTAATACAACTATATTAATGCAACAGAAAATTTCAGAATGGTCTGCTGATTTTAATGTTAATCAAACTACTTTAAATGGTTTACTTAAGGTTTTACGGAGTGATCCTTTTAACCTGATAAATTTGCCAAAAGATAGCCGAACTGTTATGAGTACATTAACTATCCAAACTGCACTACAAGTTTATAGTGTTGAACCTGGTGAATATTACCATTTTGGTTTAGGCACAGGTATTCAATTACATTTTAAAAATTGTTCATCAAATAATGAAACAGACACTATTGAAATTGTTATTGGCATAGATGGCTTGCCTTTAACCAAAAGCAGTAACAGTCAATTTTGGCCAATACTTGGATACATTCGACCTTATAATAATTTTGTATTTCTTATTGGCTTATATTGGGGCAATAAAAAGCCACAAGATAGTAATTTATATTTGGAAAAGTTTGTTATAGAAGCAAAAGAACTTATAGAAAGTGGTATAACAATTAATAATATACATAAGTCAATTACAATCAATGCTTTTTGTCTAGATGCACCAGCTAGGTCGTTTGTGTTAAAGACTAAAGGCCATACGGGATATCATTCATGTAGCCGTTGTTTACATGAAGGTGAATATTTAAATAACCGATCATGTTTTCCCTATGTTCCAAATGGATCTATTACTCGTACCCATAATGATTACCTAACAAGAAAACATGATGAACATCACACAAGTGATTTAGGAAAATGATACTGTTATGGATTGACAATGGACCATTAAAAGTTAGAATTCCTAGTTCAAAAACTAAAATATTATCAACTTCCCTTTTATTACTTGCGCCATGTTTGACATCTGAATTTTCTCGAAAACCAAGAGGCATAAATGAAATTCATAGATGGAAGGCTACAGAACTCAGACAATTTTTATTGTATACAGGGCCAATAGTTCTGAAAACAATTTTAAATGAAGATTGCTATAAGCATTTCATGTCTTTTAATATTGCAATGCTAATACTACTGAGTCCAGACAAAGGGGATTTTATTGAGTATGCAGAACAACTTTTGAATCATTTTGTGCAATACTTTGGAACCATTTATGAACCATACTTAATATCGTACAATGTACACGGGCTTTTACATTTAGTAGACGATTACAAAAATTTTGGCCCATAAGATAACATAAGTTGTTTTCCATTTGAAAACTTTATGAAATATTTAAAAAAAAAAGTAAGGAAACATGAAAAGCCATTACAACAGGTTGTTAAGCGATACCACGAAGAAGCAGTTAATAAACAAATTAAAAAAATATATATTGAAATAAATGTAAAACATCAGCATTCAAATGGGCCATTGTTAAATGACCTTACTGATCCACAATACCGGACAATTTATCTAAAAAGATTTGTAATAAAAACAAAAAGAGCATCAGATTCTTATATATTGACAAAAGAAGATAATGTTGTACAAGTAAACAACATTGCAACTGAACGAAATACTAATGACACGGTACTGATAGGAAAAATGTTTAAAGTTAAACAACCATTTTTTGAACAACCTATTGATTCAACAATGTTCCATATATATATTGTAAGTGAATTGGATGATATTTATAAATTTTGGTATCTTAAAGATGTCAAGAAAAAAATGATTTTATTTAAACACAAGAACAATAACATTGCAATGCCTGTAATTCATTCAAATGAATTATAGTTTATATTATAGTTTAAGATAATAGGTAACTATATTGAATATTATAATAAATATGATTGTGTATGTTTCACTTTCTTAATTTTATATTATGATAGCAGCATAAAATATAAAGTAATAGTAATCGTACCTATTTAATATATATGCTATTAATAAGTAAATAATATTGTCAATATTTCTCATCAATTAATATTTCTTTATTTAGTTGTTATTTATACTTAGAATAATTTATTTTCAGAAAGCATGTATATAGTAGTTCATTTCCAAGATGATGATTCGGTGGAGGCGGTACCAAATATTTGGTATACGATTTACTTTATGACCATCAAGAAATGGATTTGAGACAACTTCGACGATTAACTTATTGCTATGGACTAGCGTCCCGCATTGCTTAGTTCACGGTCAACTAGGTAATAATTATGTAGACACCACCTGAGAGGGTAACAATTCCAAGGGAGTGGCCATGGATTATTAAAATAATAAAAGACTACTAAAGGTAAAAGTTGGGCGTGGACACCAAATAACATTATATAACAATGGGGGATTAACTGAACATTTAGGGAAACAGATCGATAGGCGTTCCATGTCCTCAGGACGTTAGACACGACTATGGGATAAGAATTCCAAGAAACGATACCCAAATTAGGAATATACTGTCATAATAATAGATACAGTATTATCAAGCATGCAACTGCACGGGATGTGTACTGATCTCATATGTGGGCGGGTGGCATTTCCGTCAGTTTAGATGATTATACCACATCCGTGAGAACAGCGACAAGAGCAAGTAGACTATGAGGAGTAGAGGGTAGCACTATATAAGTGACCCCGAAACGACCTGTATTCAGACGCGACTTGACCAGACTAGCCAGAACACCTTCACGCCAGTCTGTTGTTTAATTTAATTCACTGGACTTAGAAAATTTCTTATAAACAATATTTTGAACTTAGAAAATATTCGAGTCAAACCAAATTTATTCTAATCATTCAGAATACTTAACTTACATTCAGCTTTCATGTTATAAATAAATATATGTTTTACCACAATAAATAAACAATTAATCTAATTAAGAAGAATTCTACGTTGTGTAATTAACTCAAGAGTCACCTTCCAAACATCATCCTTTTCCAAGTGTCAGTGAGCTTATTTCCGAGCCAAAGTCTTGTGTTTGAGAATAAGAAATAGAATAAAATTAAGAATATAAAATAGGTAATATTTCAATTTACAATATACATAGTAAGACTGGCAGATTGGAAAAGCACTCAGTAGTGTAACCAGACTTAAATATTTAAATATACTTATTTAACATAAACATTTTAAAAATCAGCAAAGAACATAAATATAAAATGCTAAAACTATACTTAAAGACTAATGTATACCTATAATTATTCAAAATACCTATCTAAATAATAGCCCTACTCTATTGATTTGGATATAATATAATATGCACTTTTTAAAATTAAATAATCATGAGCAAAACAATGCCAGAGACACCAACGATGACACAAGAGCCGCCTAGTCGGTCACGGTCGCCGCCTCAGGAAAGTCGGTCCCACAGCCACAGGCAGCGGTCTCAGACCCCAATTGACGGGTGGTCTGAAACTGCCTCCACCATCAGCAGTAGATGGTCTGATTCAGAGCCACCAAGGGGTGGCTGCGGTGGTGGCCGAGGTGGAAGCCGCAGCAATCGTCTAGGACGTGGACGTGGCCGGGGCCATGCTTTTGATGGGCAAAACCCAAATATGGTCTTGGTAAGATTTAAGGTATTTATTTATTTATTGTTATATTAACAAGAGATCATCACGGGTCTTTTTTTTTCTCAAAACTTAACCCTGGCTTGGCCAGTAATTCTTTTCTTCAATAAAATTGTTACAGCTCATCGAAGACATGCAATTAATTCGGCGAAGAAAACCACGTCCTGGTCGGTATCAACGCGAGCTGTGGCGCAGAGGTGGTGGTGGTGACAACCGTAGTGGCGGTGGCGGTGGCACGGCTGTTTTAAAAAAAAAATTTAAATCATTTGGTATTTTTCTTAAACATGCAGTGCTTGAATTGTGGGAAGGTGGACAGAGAACTCATTCTCAAAAGTATTTTAGCATACCAATCCATTTCCTAATTATATCCTAATATTTAAGCAACTGTGATATTCAAGTAAACACATTTTTCAATATTTCTGCATCCCCTTTTTATTGTTTCTAATTCAAGCACTGTACACATCCTTTTTTTAGTTTAACTAGATGAGAGTATAATATAAACAGTTTTCGGTCAGGTTTTGCTACAGCATACAAGTAAATAAAGTTAATTACTTGTTAATTACTAAGCACAAATGTGATGTTGCTAGGTTAAAGACAAACTATTTCAACTGACCACAACACAATGTTTGTCTGAAAACAATCTAAAAAAAAAGTAAAGAATTATAAACCGAAACTAATATATGCTTAAAGAAATAACATAAAAAAGGGAAAAATAACTATAACTATACTCTAATAACCCGACAATTAATCTAATAAGCAACTCAAGACATGTTTCTAGGAAAATGTCAACAAGCCACACAAAATACTTATACAATGACATTAATGTACTACCAGTAAAAAAATATTGTACAAAGCATCGGTACTTAATATAATTAAAAATAACCTTACTTTTAAAACTGAACATTGATATAGTACTAGAAAAATATCGAATATCAAAGTACCAACTTGATGCTGCACAAAAAATTAACACAATCCATATTATACTTATTAATTCGTCTAAAAATTTGCAATTTATGACCCTTAGAAATTAAACAAAGCAATTCTATAAAGATTTAAAAAAAAAAATTACACATTGGCTACTACATGAACACAATATCGACTATCTCATAACAAATTTATACAATTATTACATTATTTATTTATATTAAGTTATATTATTTTAGTTTTTATGTTTAATTTTAGTAGGGCCCATTATTTTCTAGAAGAATAAAAAATAAAAAAAAACATATTGATATAATGATCAAAATTTAAAATAATTTTTAATTCAACGTTATTTTAGACATCGACGAAAAACTATTGATAAAATGATAAATTATTAAATAAATATACAAAAAATATTTTTATGATGGAAGCATTGAGATAAATATAATGGGGTACGATGGTGGAATCTGTATATATCCCGACCGGCCGCCACAGTTGGCCGGTCGACCGTTGGGGGTACGATAACCGAAAAGTACCTATATTCAGAGATGTATTTCAAGTTTTTCCAGCCCAGGGCTAATAATTTTTGCCACCCCCCATCTGCAATATCAGTATATTGCAGCATTAATTATTAAAATATAGGTATAGGTACAATTTATAACAAAAAATACAGTTACATAATACATTTGACATCAACAATATCCTTTATTAGATAAAAAAACAATTACTCAAAATAAAAATATCCGAAATATTTGATTGATAAATTTACAAAATGTGTACAACAAAATGAAGTATGTAGGTACTTAAAAAATTTTACGGTGGGATTTTTCACAAGCAAATTCATTAATTATATCTTCATAATCAATTTTTCTGCAGATTTCATTTTCGATGTTGAGAATAGCAAAACTGTTTAAATGATCCTCTGTTAGTCTCGATCGCAAGTAATTTTTAATTCTTTTTAGTGTCGAGAAGGACCTTTCAGCAGAACAGTTTGAGGCTGGAAGGCATAAAAAAATTCTTTAAACTATGTCTATGTAAGGAAATAGATCACTTATATTCTTTTCCTTTAATAACATACTTATTTCCAATACTATACGTGGAATTTGTTCTATACTTAAAAGATAGTTATGGAAATGTTGACATTCATTAGAAAAACGTTCACCTAAATCATTATTATATATTTTACAAAGTTCGTTTGCACTCAAATCCAATTCAGAGGTTTTCCTTTTTTCCAATTCGGCATCAAGTTTATCCAAAATTACGAAGTAAGTGTTCACTTTTAATGATTCGCGACTATCAAAATGTACTTCTTCTCCAGGACTTTCGTCATATTGTAATTTCCTTTTTTTTCTTCGTATATTAGTCAAATAAGTTAAGCCCGACTTCTCTATACCTAATTTTTCATATATATCAATCATATTTCTCATCTCTTTAACATATTGGTGTAATGAATTATACAAACAAACTACAGATTCAATATCAATTTCCACTGTTTGAAGTTCTTTATTTGTAGCGTTAAAACGTTCCAAGACTTTGTTCCAAAACACGACCATAAAAGCAGTTTCTATTCTATCCATTTGATTAAGAAGTCCTCTAGCTTCGCTCTTTGTGACTTCTTTTTCTATATCATTTTTTAGAATGTTTGATAAAGCCAATTTAATTTCATTCCAATTTTTAATTAGGCTGGAACAAGCTTCCGCGCGAGCAGACCATCTAGTGTCAGATAGTCGTTTAACACTTACATTATCTGATTGAAAAAATACATCCTGGAGTAATTTCCAACGTATCGTTGAGGCAGAGAAAAATGTATACAGTTTTTGAAGAAATAAAAAAAATTACTTCCCTCTTTACAGCAAACTGCAGCACATTCCCCAACTAAATTTAGAGAATGTGCTGAACAGGGAACATATATGCAAGTGAATTTAGTTGTTTTATCTTTGCTTGTAATCCATTGTAAACACCGGACATATTTGAAGCATTATCATATGACTGACCCCTGTAATTGTTAATGTCTATATCATGCTTATCAAATGTTTTTATAAGTGCATCAATCATATCTTGTGCTTTGTGGCCAGTATTAGGGATAAATTCAATAAAACGCTCTACTGGTTTTCCACTATCTAATGTATATCTAAGAATAATAGAAAGCTGATCATTATGGGAAATGTCCGGCGTAGAATCAATAATAATAGCATAATATTTCGCATTTTTTACTTCATCAATAATTTGGTTTTGAACTTTGTGAGCCATCATAGTTATAAATTCTTGACACGTTTGGAATGAGAGATATGATGTATACCCTTTCCCAACATTTCCAAATTTTTCGATGTGGCTTGACAAAAATGGGTCAAACGCCATCATGTAATTATCATTATGAGGGGAACCAAACTTATCTGATGAACCGCGAAATGGAAGGCCACGCGAAGATAATGTTTTAACTGTAGCTACAACACGTATTAACACATTTCTCCAGTATTTAATTTCAGTCTCAACCATATCAGTTAATTTCTTATCGATTCGGCCCAAATTACAACCTCTTTCATTCATTGCTAAAACAGAACTTATATGCGATTTTGAGTTTTCATGTACACCAACATACTCCGGGTGCTTCCAATCAGAAAAGCCTTCCGTAATTAATGCACCTGTACTTTTGTAGGAAAACAAACGACATGGGCCACAATACACAGAACCTGTGCTTTCTGAATAAATTAAATAATTTCTCATACTTTTTTCTCCATTCAAAAGCTTATGTTGAAATAAGTTAATAGATAATCGTCTACTTTGATCAGAATAATTTCTTTTTGAGCGTAAAAATGTTGAGTCCTCCAAATTTTGGCATGCGCCGTTAATCGCTAAATAGTCCCGAGTAGTTTCATTTATTTCCCATAGTGCAGGATCTCTGCTAGAATTATACATATTTTAATTTTAAAAATAAGTGAGACTTCTTGGTCGGGTGCGATTTATTATATCATTATAAAAGTAATAACATATATTTGATATATAGATCGGGTGTACATTTATAAACAAATAATAAAACACACATCATTGTAAAACGAATGCATTCCTTGTTTCATTCAGAATCTGAAATATTTTTTTTTGTTAGCAGTTCATAAGAAATTATTAATTTTAAATTTAAGATTGATTTAATAACATTTTTAAAATGTAATTACTATAGTCTATTACCATAATATTCTATAAATAATATTATAATAATTTACTGTCGACGATGTTTTTTCCGCTCTTAAATCGTTAAAAAATACTTACTCTAATGGTCCAGATGACATATCCGCTCAATGCTTGTACAATTGTCGTTTTTCTATTGCTTATCCAATTTATTTACTATTCAGGTGTTCATTAGATTTAGGTATTTTTCCTAAGGTTTGGAAAATATCTTCTATAGCACCTGTTCTGAAATCTGGTGACGCTTCTGATATCCAAAACTATTTCTATTATACCACATATTGGTAAATTATTTGAATCAATTGTATACTCCAGAATAAAGCGTAGTCTCAATCATCTTATTTTAAGTGAGCAGCATGGTTTTAGATCGCATAAATCAACCGTAACAAGTGGTGTTGCCTTCTCTTCCTATTTATCAGAAGTTATCGAACACAGAGGTCAGGTAGAAGTAATCTTTACAGACTTTAATAAAGCATTTGACACAGTGGACCACGATTGCCTAATAATGGTGCTTAAGTCTTTAGGCATTGGGAATCCCCTTCTATCTTGGTTGCACTCTTACATCACAGATAGAAAACAATTCATAAAAATCAAAAATGCTGTTTCGAAGTTAGCTGTGATACCATCTGGAGTCCCTCAAGGAGGCCACCTTAGTCCTCTTTTATTTATTCTGTTTGTAAACTCGATAACCAAATGGATCACTAAGGCTAAACTCCTTCTTTTTGCTGATGACATAAAAATATTCCTTAAAATAGACAATCTTAATCAATGTCATATCCTACAGTCAGAACTAGATATTTTTGCAAGTTGGGCGTACTCCATAGGTCTCAGCCTTAATATAAGCAAATGTCATGTTATGTCGTTTTCTAGGCAGCGATCTCCTATCCACCACAACTATTCTCTAAATGGCACTTCTCTTAACCGTGTCTTCCTCTATAAAGATCTTGGTATTCATTACTCACCAGCATTAAATTTTGAGCACCATATAAATGTCACTGTAGGTAAAGCTTTAAAAGTACTGGGTTTTATTAAACGCAATACTAATCAGTTTTCTTCGGCTCGTTGTCTCTGCACATTGTACTTCACATTAGTACGTTCTATATTAGAATACGGTGTGGTGGTGTGGCATCCCTACCTAGCTAAAGACGAGCTAAGACTCGAGCGTGTACAAAATAGATTTCTTTCCTACATAATGAAGATACCTCACCCTACGCATGACTATTCCTTAATTCGTAGTTCATTGGGAATACCAATGCTGTCAACTCGTCGACAAGATGCTGATGAGCACTTTATAACCTCGCTCCTAGGTGGCACCTTAGATGCACCCGATCTCCTCTCTAAAATATGTCTTCGTATCCCTTCCTTCTTCTCCAGAAATCACGCACTCTTCCAAATTCCAACTCACAATACATTATATGGACATAATCACCCCTTGCACAGAATGCTTCGTACTCTGAACAATCTTAATTTTGATTTTAATAAGTAATTAAATAATATAATTGTTATAAATATGTTGTATTATAGTTTTATATTACTAAATTAAGGTATTACCATTTAGTTTATATTATGTTGTGTTTTTTTTTTCCATATGTTCTAATTTTGTGTGTATTTGTATTATTATATTTTTGTTATATCTATTAATTTAAACTTAATCTGTTAATTAAAAATTGCCGTTTGGCGTTTATATATTATAAATAAATAAATAAATAAATATAATACATACATATTATATACACTATTATGCACTATAAAGATATGATATCGAATAAATGCTAAGTATATTGAATATAAGTAAACTTTTTTTTTCAATAATTTATTTACTTGGAGTTGGATAAGAATTATTTCTCAAAAGAAACAAAGTGTGATGAACAAAATAATTAAATGACGAAGAACTATTAAAATAGTACTTATTAATATTTATATACTATTCTAAATAATTCCTCGCCAAATAAATAAATGATTGAAACAAAATAAGTTTACTTCAATTCAATATACTTAGTATTTATTCATGTTATTATCAATATCTTTATAGTTTATAGTGTTTAAAGATCTAATATTTTTTTTTTTTTACTTTGCCATTTTTACACGTAGTTTACGAAAGGTTTTTGACGTTTTTGTTGTTAAAATATAATATATATTAATAATATTATTAAATTAATATTCATCACAGACAATATAAGTAATATTCATGTATTTTAATAATATGTAAAATACCTACATATTTTGGACTATACGTGCTAAGAAAAAATGCCGTAAGTCCCCCCAAAAAATTAAAATTAGGTAATAACAAATAAATAATTGTAAAATCCGACTTATGTAGATGAATATTATCATCAAACTATAATATTATTCTATACTAGCTATACTTTTTTTATAGGTTAATATATATATATATATATATATATATATATATATATATATATATATAATTTAAAACTGTAAGTAATCTATTTTGTTAATACGTCTTACCTTGGTATATTGGAAAAAGAAAGTATGTAATTGTCTTACCGCATTATCAACTAATCTATTCTCGACCACAGAGATTTTAAGAGGATCTTGTTCACTAAGCAGTGCTATGTACTGACGTCCCGCTGAGACATCTAAACACGCATATACACGTAGATATGTATAAGTGACCCTGGGGCGTATGAATTCGCCAACCAATTCTATTGTATAGGACCTCAATAGTTATATCGAAGGCCAACCTTCTAGCCTTTCCAAAATATTACTATAGTAATTAGATATACGAAATATTAAATGTGAAATCGTAGTCTTGACAGGCGTATCTAGAGATATGATTAATGTCGTCGGGTTATGGAGATTACGTATCGCGAATAACCAGGATGTGGACCGACCGGTCGCATGGGCGTGGGAAGCTGCGATATTAAAATAATACACGCGTACACGCTTTTGCACGACTCGGCCATGGACACACACGTATCTTATCGATAGGAGAGGAAATGCAGAGAGTAGGACTATCTGGACTATATAGGAGAGCCCCGATTAGACCCAATTCAGACGTGAGCCACCAGAGTCAGAACAAGCACCTTCACGCCAGACACCAGTCCAATTTAATTATTCGGACTTAGAATATTTTACAACCAAATCATTTTGTGCAGTAAAAGTGTTTTATTTACATAGTAATCAAATAAATATCTAATAAATTAATCACAAATTAAGTTGTTATACTTATTACACCCAATCCATCTACCTCAACACCAGTCGTTTGTCCTCCTGTATGCTGGGACGCTACAAATTTGGCGCAGTCGGTAGGATTTTCCATCAACGGGAAGCTGAAAATTTTTTGTTTTCAACTTCACGGAGGCAACTCACCCAAGAGTCACGTTTGGAGGACTGATCACCTTCCAGCAACTCCGGGAAAAAGAGAATCTACGTAGCAAGCAGCTAGAGCAGTCAGGACAACAACAAGAGCAACAATGGAAGCAACTCAAGCAGTGACAGTATTGTGAGTTGTAATTTAAGTTTTGGGGTACTTATTTATGTAGGAATTTTAATTATAAGGCTCTGTCACGTCTCCTTTGGATCTGTTAGGACCATCGTATAAAATTTATTGTGAAGGTGTATATATATATATTATCTACTTAAAGAAATAATATGGTAGGTAATGTATAAAAGTGTAGGAAAATTTTGAGAAATATATATATGTTATCTACTTAAAGAAATAATATGGTGGGTAATGTATAAAAGTGTAGGATAATTTTGAGTATATAAAGGGTATATGTACCGATAAAAGTGTTATAAAGAGAATAAATGAGTATAAAGTGAATTTAAATAAATGTTATATGAGAATAATTTTGTGGTATAAATTAATATGAAATGAATATAAGTGAAAATAAATGAGAATAATTTTGAGATATAAAAGTGAATATAATATAATTGAGAAAATAATAAAGAGTATATATGTATATAATTGGAATTACGCGCGTAATGTCATATAATGCAATGTCATATAATAGATTGAATTGAAATAAAGAGATATTGAGTTAAAAAAATAATTGAGAGTTTATTAAATGGTAGTTAAACCATAATTTTTGTGATTTTGAGAAATATTGATATAAATGGATAATTGAGTTTTAAAAAGAAGAAATAAATAAGTGAATAAATATTTGAAATAAATGTGCGCACATACACATATATAAGTTGAATTAAAAGAGAAACACTAAAGAGTAAAATTGAATAAAGTGTAATTGAGAAAAGATATATAATAGAGTAGCTTAGGGGCCCTAGAATAAGCATTATATTAAATAAATTAGTGAGAAATAAATCGTAGTGAATATTGGAGTATTGGGTAATAAATATTATAGTTACTTTTAGTAGGTAATTAAATTAAGAATTTCAAAATAAATATTTTGAACAGTTATAGAATTAATAATAAATAGTGGATATTAAATAAATAGTGATAGAATAGTTAGCGACATTAGAATACAATTTAGGTATTTAAATTTTAGGTACATACAATAAATAAATAATTTTATTTAAATAATTTTACTAAATGAATAAAATATACATTGATGAATAAAAATTTGGGAGATACGTCAGAGAATCCGACAGGGAATTTAACGGAAATAAATAACGATAGTACTGCGGACATAGGCGTACAGGTAGGAGAGGCAAGCGGTGCTAGCGTAGTAGCTGCCGAAACAAATATAGTAAAAATCGAAGAGTTAATCGATTTGAATAAAACAATTGAATACCCGAGTCCACAATATTCTGACCAAGATAGGTATTTAATAACAGCTAAGGGAATAGCTTGGGTAGATTTAATTGAAACACCGAGTAGTTTACCTAGAAGAGGAGGAACTCGATCTGATCCGGGGGTAGTACACACGGAATTAGTCGCAGAAAAACGAACCAGAAAAGTTAGTAACGCTACACTAGAAATGGAATTCGATAAAGCTACGTCCCTTATACCGATATGTACGGGCGCGAATAATGTCGCGGAATTTATTAATACGTGTGATATTGTTGTAAAAGCAGTAGATAAGGATAAATTAGACTTGTTAGTTAAAGTAATAAATTCGAAGTTAGCCGGAAATGCTTTAGAAGCATGTAAATACCGCGAGACTAGTACATGGAATAGTATAAAGTCAATTTTAAAGGGAGCTTTTGAACATAAGTCATCTGAGAGGACACTGACTTTAGGGTTACACTTTGCGCGTATGAAAGAAAACGAGTGCGTCGCGGAGTACGCGAGTCGAATCGAAGAAATCTATTATAAATTATGTACAATTGCAACAGAGAAATTAAATGAAGCCGAAGCCAAAATCTATAAAAGTCAACTTAAAAATCAGGCATTAATAATTTTTGTTAACGGGTTACCGAAACATTTAAATCTTGCACTAAAAGCTAGGGATCCAAAAACTTTAGAGGATGCTATGCAGGTAGCGAAAGACGAAGAAACCGAATATAACGCTAATTTAGATGTAGAAAAATTACGGAAAAACTTGGAAAGACAAGATTTAAACGGGGGAAATGTACTTGAAAATAAGTTTAGGAAACAAGGAAATGATAATAATAGTAACAAACAAAATTTTAATCGCGGAAATAATAGATATAATAATTATAACAACGGGTATAACGATTCTAATAGGCGAACTAATAATAACGTATATAATAATACATTCGATAAAAATTTTAATCGGAACGGATATAATAACGGAAGACAAAACCAGAGCAATTTTAATCAGCGTAATAATAATCAAAACAGGATATCGCCAAATAACGCAGGATGTTATATCTGTGGCGGCACAAATCATTTCGCACGAGACTGTAGGCAGGCAGGTCAAAATTTGAGACAAAACATTAATATGAATAGACAACAAATTCCAAATTTCAATCCACGTAGAAACAACAATAGTAATAATAACGTAGTGGAACCACTGAGTTGCACCTATTGCAATAAAAGAGGACACGAAATTTCGAGTTGTTACACAAAACAGCGAAATGATAGGAATAACGCAAATTCGTCGGGAAACGCTTAGATGCCAACCTCGAGTGGGGTGAGATTGGTACATCAAATAATCGATTCAGAACCCTCACAGAGCGATGCTTACGCATTTCAACAGCTATAATTCAAAATCATATAATGTTACAATCACCTAGTTTTAATACAGAAAACGTTCAATTACTATTAGACACGGGTAGTGATTTAAATTTAATAAAAATAAATAAATTAGCTAATAACACGATAATAAATGAAAATGAAAAATTTATCTAAAAGGCATAAACGAAAAAATAGTTCCTACAATTGGACGTACAATAATTACATTAATAATAGATAAAAACGAATTTAAAACTGACTTTTTTGTAGTAGATAAACAGTTTCCGGTCGATAAGGACGGAATACTAGGACAGAAATTTCTGATAGAAAATAACGCTATAATCGATATCGCAAATAGTACATTAACAATAAAAGATAAAAATGACTTTAACGAAAATAAAATATGTTTCACATTAAAACCGCGAACGGAAACGGTGGTTTGCATACCGATTGCAGATCCCGATATGGAAAATAAAAATATTTTAATAAATAAACAACAATTATCAGAGGATGTGTATTGCGCAAATATATATAATACGGTTAAAAATGGCAAGATTACAGTTAGTGTATTAAACATATCAGAAGTAGCACAGGAAGTGAAATTAGCGCAGATTAATAAAATATCATATGAATATGACGTGGATACAGATAATCACGAAATAAAAAATATAGTTCATGATAATGCACGCGTAGATAAAATAAAAAGTCTTATTAGGAGTGACCATTTAAATACAGAAGAACGCGAAACGATAATAAAAATTTGTGAGCAATATGCCGACATATTTTATTTAGAGAACGATTATTTAACTATGACAACAGCGGCAGAACACGTAATTAAATTACCTGTTGACCAAGCCCCAGTTCATCGAAAACCATATAGGCTACCGCATGCGCAGTTACCTATAATTGAGGCAGAACTTGCGAAAATGGAAGAAAACGATATCATAGAACGGAGTATGAGTCCGTTTAACGCACCACTCTTATTAGTGAAAAAGAAGGCAGACGCGTCAGGGAAGGAAAAGTTTCGAGTAGTTATAGATTTCAGGGCATTAAATAATGTTACCTTAAACGAATTCCACCCTTTACCGAATATCACAGAGATTCTAGACCAACTAGGTCAATGTCAGCTTTTCACTCTACTCGACCTTCGAGCGGGATACCATCAGGTACCTTTAGCAAAAGATTCTAGAGAGCTTACGGCCTTTTCAACAGGTCAAGGTCATTACCATTTTAAGCGATTAGTGATGGGATTGGCGTCAGCACCCAGTACGTTCGCACGTATGATGGCAAACGTTTTATCGGGACTAATTGGAGTAAAGTGTTTAGTTTATTTAGATGACATAATAATATACGCGAAAAACTTAAGTGACCATAACAATAAATTAATTAGCGTATTCGAAAGATTACGTATACATAATCTAAAAATAGAACCAGACAAATGTGAATTTCTAAAACGAGAATGCCTGTTCCTAGGGCATATAATTTCGGAACATGGAATTAAACCAGACCCAAAGAAAGTTACTGCAGTTCTAGATTTTCCAATACCAAAGAGTGTAAAACAAATAAAAAGTTTTCTAGGACTTAGTGGATATTACCGGAAGTTTATAGAAAATTATAGTTCAATAGCTAGACCGATGACTAGGTTGTTAAAGAAAGATGTAAAGTTCGATTGGGACGATGATTGTCAACAAGCGTTTGATAAATTAAAAACATTACTTTGTTCAGAACCAATTTTGCAATACCCAGATTTTACGAAAGAATTTATACTTACGACCGACGCGAGTGGGAAAGCGCTAGGGGCAATATTATCACAAGGAAAGATAGGTAGCGATCTACCTATATCATACGCGTCTAGGACGTTGAGTCAGTCGGAAGCGAATTATTCAACAACGGAATTAGAATGTTTAGCAATTATATTTGGGGTTAAACATTTCAGACCATATCTCTACGGTAGAAAGTTCACGATTCTTACAGATCATCGACCATTATCTTGGTTGTTTAACTTAAAAGATCCTTTATCTAAATTAGCAAGGTGGAGAATCGAATTGGAACAATATACATATGAAATTAGGTATAAACCAGGTGTACAAAACGCGAATGTAGACGCGTTAAGTCGGATGTATAATATTAAGGAAATAAAAGATGAAAGTTACGCAAACTTTCTTGAAAAATCGGAAACTATGATAATAACCAATAGAAACGTGAAAGAGGTACACGGTGAACTAATAGAGTCACCAAATGAATACAATATAGTGTCAGAAATAGAAAGGTATTATAATTTTAGGTCAGGAATAAATTACGAACTAAAACAAAGATTCGGAAGGGATAAAACACTAAAATCGAATAAGGATATCGGGGGCGTTGTAAAATTTAAAACGGACGATAGATATATAATATTTTTGATAACGAAAAGTAAACAAAAGCAATTAGCGACGTATGAAAATATGTATCTGGCATTATTGAATTTAAAATATTTCTGCGAAAAACATTCATTAACCAAGTTAGCTCTGAACCAGTTAGGGCGGAAAGACGGTTTAGATTGGGTAAAAGTTCGATCTATGATACGATATGTATTTCGTAACACAAACATCGAGATAATAATCTGTACTAAATTAGAATACAGTAAGGAGGAAAAATTAGTTATTTTTAAACAATTTCACGATTCTTTACTAGGAGGTCACGCAGGAATACATAGAACATATAAAAAAATTAAACGGCAATTTAACTGGCCAAATTTAAAACAGGAGGTAAAAGATTACATAAAAGGTTGTGCTTCATGTCAGGCGAATAAAACTACTAACAAACATCATAGAAGTCCCATGGTAATCACTACGACAAGTTCTAAACCATTCGAAAAATTATTTATGGACATTGTAGGACCATTGCTAGAAACTGAGTCAGGTTTCAAGTACATACTTACTTTTCAAGACGATTTGACAAAATATTCGTTGGGAGTCCCGTTACATGACCACACGGCGAATACGGTAGCGAAAGAATTTGTTACTAAGTTCGTATGCGTGCATGGAATACCTCAAACGATTTTAACAGATCAGGGCACTGATTTTCTTAGCAAAATCTTTTCCGAAGTATGTAAATTACTAAAGATTAACAAAATAAATACAAGTCCTTATCATCCACAAACCAACGGTAGTTTAGAAAGGTCACATAGAACTTTAGCCGAATATCTAAGACATTACGTAGATAAAGATTTAAATAATTGGGATCAGTTAATACCTTACGCACTATTCGTATATAACTCGACAGAACACACCGCAACTAATTACCAACCGTATGCGTTGTTATATGGAAGAGATTTAGATATACCAGTAAAATTAAAATGTAATCCAGAACCTAGGTATAATTATGACGATTATGTATTCGATCTAAAACAGAAAATGCAAGAGTCGCATAAAATCGCGAGAGAAAGGTTAATACAAAAGAAAATAAAATCTAAAAATCATTATGATAAAAAGGTTCACAGTGAGGACTTAAGGATAAAAGATTTAATATTACTTAAAGATAAAACCCAAAAGAATAAACTAAGCGCGTTATGGAAAGGACCATATGAAATTCTAGAAGTCCTAGATAGTGAAAACGTGGTAATAGCGCGAGGTAGACAGCGGGTCACCGTGCATAAGAACGATGTAAAGAAATATTATGAGACCATGGTATAAAGTAAATAAAAAAAAAATAATAGATAATTAAATATTGTATAAAGAAAAAGTAATAGACGTAAGTAATAATAGAGTAGTACGCAATTAGCGAAATTAGATATAGATATAAGTAGTAAATAAGTGAAGAAATGGAATAATCATAAGAAGAAGATATTTGCATAAATAAATAGGTATAAACCCAAAATAGTAATAAGAAAATGTACTATTATAGATTAATGATCGTAATGGCAGCCCACGGGGACTCAGACATTCCGGACGAGTCAAGTGTGCAAACTAAAATATATTATAAATACACGGCGGGTAACGTAGTTATCAAAAATGTGACGGAAACTCAACATAATGATATATTAATACCTTATATGTATGGACGGAGGTGTAACTTAAACAAGTAGCGAATTAAGTGTACTACGTCAAGTGGCGACGACATGGAAGTAGGAGTAAGAGATAACCCAATAATGATGGTGCTAGAAAGGAAAAATGTATTGGTTATAATGCGTTTAGATGGTAAAGAGGATACAACCGTTATTGCTAATAACCTTTACTTAATGCACCACATATTGGATTTGGAACCGGTAATGGAAATACAGACTACAGAAGCAACAGTAGTTGCACAAGGGGGAACTGAAGTGATGAAAAGATCCCTACCTGATAGTTTGAACTCTACCACCGTTAAGAATAACATGATTGAAACAACAAGGACGGAATCAATCATCAATTCGACATTATCAATAGCTGAGGCGACGAAATCAGTTAATGGAACAAGTATGGTTAAGCAAGACAACGCGACAACCATCACTATGACGACACGAACGGATAATGCCACTAAACTTACGACCGATAATCCACCCACAACTAGAGTAAAGAGGGGGACTACGCAATATATGCCAAGTTTTATGATCAAGGTACCACAAAGAACCACGGACGCTGGACAGAACAGTCACAAACATACCAAATTTTACGACGCATCTGATGATGAAATAATTAATAAATTGAATACGGACGACAACGGTATCAATAACACGAATAGTATATTCGAAACTGTGTATACAGAGAAAGAAAAGGGCGATAAAAAGGCAAAAACTAATGGGAACATAAATCTTTTAAACTACATGGTCTATGTTTTAACAGGATCATTGTTAACGACAACTATATTATTAGCACTTTTTATTAAATGTAATTATAGATGTGTACATAAAAGTAGGTGCAGATATATGGTACAAACGCTAAGTGAAGGTCAGGAAATGAGACAAACAGAATGCTGAATAAAATATGAAAGTAACACGAAAGATAATATAATATAAGAAATAAACTATAAATTAATCACGTAGATAAATAAATTAATATTGGAAGTAGAATTAGTAAATATTGATAGAGAAGTACAATAGGTACGCTGTAGAAAGTAATTGATTAAGTAGAAAAAAAAAAATAATAATAATAATGGCGGGAATATAGGAATTAATTAAGTTACTAAATATAAGGTATATGTATACTAACATGTACTAATAAGTTTATTATTACGTAGGTTAACACTAGTGACAATGAGTCAAGGACAACTTCCGTATACCATCGAAGAATTTAAAAACCAAACGACAATGTTTTGCAAAAATCGAAGGGTAGTTAGAATCGAAGGGGCTATGTGGGAGTTTGTAACATATGTACCATTAAAAAATTACGATGATAGGCATGATAAACTATATAATGAAATTATGTCAATGACCAGCTATTGCAAGGATAAGCTGATGGAATATGATATCTGTTCACGGTTTGATAACGTATTGAAAACGATGTTCAAAGAAATTTCTATACAACGAGAACAAATGTATGAATCTATAGGCAGATACGTGTCCGATAGCAAGAGGGAGTCGACTACGAAAGGTCATAGGACTAAGCGAGGTTTAGTAAACTTTATAGGATCGGCTATGAAAATGTTATTCGGAGTATGCGATGACGACTGTACGAAGGAAACAACCGAACACATAGATCAGATAGAACATAGTAATGAGAATATGATCCATATACTTAAAAATCAAACGACAGTAGTAAAATCAGCCATAATAGGTGTAAGTACGGCTGCCGTCGAAATAAATAAATTATATGGGGAGTTGGAAGAAAAACAAGGGATGTTATATAAAAAGATTAACGAGTTAGCAAACAATACACACACGCTAGAAACTCTGATTCTCACGAATAGAATACATAGTATTTTCACGGCATTACTAACACAATACGCATACGAAACCACCACGATCAGTGCGATTATAAACGCAGCTAGAACGGGGGTACTTCATCCGTCGCTTATAACGCCACGGGAGCTTGCAAAACATCTAACTGAAATTAAGTTAATGTTACCACTCAATTTTAATTTACCAATGGGTACAAAACCGAGCGAGATATATGAACTAAGTAAAATTACTAAAATGGCAGTTTTTTATAGCGGTAATCAAATAGTTTTTCTAATTAGAATACCTTTGATCACGGAAATAGAATTAACATTATATAGGATTTTACCTATACCACACCCGATAGAAACACAATTAAACGGAAATATAGATTATAAACACAGTATCATTCTAAAACCAGAATTCCAATACATCGGTATTACTAGAAATCGTAGGCAATACACCACGTTTACGGAAACGCAATTACTTCAATGTAAGGAAACCGAAGTTTTTACAATTTGTCCAGAATTTCAACCTATCCAACATGAGTCGGAAAACCAACCATGTGAAATAACGTTATTTAAAAATCCGTACACTCTACCAAGCTCATGCGAGGCAGGTATTATCATATTATCTAAAAATATATTTCATAAATTAAAATATGCAAATGCATGGATTTATACAACTAGTGGGGAAACCTTAACAATAACATGCCAAGGAAATAGAGAACCATATATAGTAAAGCTAAAACATCAGGGGTTAATCAAACTAAATCAAGACTGTAGGGCATATGCCGAAGATATCATATTGAATCCAACTATAGACATTAAATCTAAATACTACGTTAACTTTATACCACGAGTAGGGGAAGGGAAGTTGGTAGCAACGCTTCCTAGGCAAATTAAAAACTTGAATCTACCTAATATAAAGACCAGACATGATTCACATAAATTAGATAACGTAAACGATTTAACACATTCTTTAGACGACGTACAAAGTATGATTGATGACGAAATATTTAGGCAATCGGGACATGTGACCGATAATGAAAATAATAATTACTTGATATATATAATAATAGGATTGATGACCTTTGCGACAATACTATTGTTATTTATATATATAACGTATAAGTGTAGATTAAACACTTGGGAACCGATTAAACCACGATATAATATAACTCCACACCCTATACCAACAAGTCGAAGTACATTTTATGTTGATACACCGATAATTGCGGAAGAAAAACCTAAAAGTCCACTACTGGGGGATACACCGGACAGATTGTCCTTATCTCCACCAAGAATAAAAGATTAAATTACTGTAAGGGAAATGTAAAATAATTAATATTAGAAAGTAATAAAATTATAAAAAAAATATAAAAAATAATAATTAAGTATAATTCGTAAATAAGATATAAGTATAATATAATAAAGTATAGTATAAAATAGGGGGTAAAAATAGATTTAAAACTATACATATTAAAAATAATGACCTATTAAATTAATCAACAGAAAAGAAACACACAAGTTTGTCAT
The DNA here is from genome assembly GCF_037042655.1 of Diuraphis noxia. Classification (NCBI taxonomy): domain Eukaryota; kingdom Metazoa; phylum Arthropoda; class Insecta; order Hemiptera; family Aphididae; genus Diuraphis; species Diuraphis noxia. The sequence continues at coordinate 101,696,694 of NW_028301711.1, read as the reverse complement.
CATGGATTTTGAATTTTCGATGATAAATAAGACTGATATGGTTCTGATATCCGGGGCCATATCCAATAGTTTGGACAGATACAAAATAAGGAAATTGGAGGGAAGACCGTTAGTACTACCAACCAACACGGAGGTCAGACCTATATTGGACCGAGAGGTTGTGGTAGTAAGAAAAGAAATTAAACGTATTTTTAGATGTAAAGAAGTGTTGAGAGATACTTGTTTAGGACAGTTAGAGTTAAGTTTAAACACAGAATTAAATAATTTAGATAAGGAATATATAGAGGAATATTTAGCACATGGAGATAAAATTAATATAATCGTACTATGGAACGGACATTCGGATGTAAGAGTATTACATAAATTAAAAATAGACCAGGTTCCGGTTCTTAACATTACTTGTTACGACACGAGGTTCGACCAAAATTTCAGCATAAGGTTAGAAAAACTAGCAAATAAAGAGATAATATTCGAAACCGATATCGGAAAGTTCGATAAAATAGGGAGATTGCTGAACCTCCAAGAAACGCATGATGCAGTTTGTAAAAAGACACATAATATAACACATGCCCACGATCCTCGGACGGATGTACAATTTACAAAATGTATATTTGACCACGTAATAAGAAAAATGGGGTATGATAATTTAATTAAACATTTTAGATAACTATAGGTAGAGAATAGAAAACTATGGATGGACCGCGACGACTGGAGACCTATGCAAAAGAGTCGTAACGGATATGTCCATAGGTTGGAATAGATAAAAAACACCGGAAAAACCGGATAGTACCTATAAACTAGAATATATATATATACACTTAGAACGTATAGAATGTATGGTTAAGGGAATTAAATTAAAGGGATAAGTTAGTTAGAGGAACTTTATTAATATTGTTATAAAAAAAAAAAAATATAATGTAAACTATGGTTATGGGAAAATATTATTATTAGTATTATAGGACAATTATGTTAATCAAATAAATAAACAATTAATGGAATATAAATGTACTACTAACACAATCTTTATTATTATATAAGTACGAAAAAAATAAATATATTATTAATATAACTATTAACCAAAAATATATCATATTATATAAAACATTAATGTTATTGTAATCTAATTATTGTAAATGCGATAAGCATATAGATATATTTATACATTCTAATCATTGCATGTAAAACTATGAAATTGTAAGAACTTGTAAAACATATAACATTTGAATTTGTACACAAGCTAAAGCTTGTAAATGTAAAAATGTAAAGTAACTGTTACAGATACTATTTAAAGATTTCTGTCTTGAGGACAGAAACCTTTTTTTAGGGGGGAGGTGCTATGTACTGACGTCCCGCTGAGACATCTAAACACGCATATACACGTAGATATGTATAAGTGACCCTGGGGCGTATGAATTCGCCAACCAATTCTATTGTATAGGACCTCAATAGTTATATCGAAGACCAACCTTCTAGCCTTTCCAAAATATTACTATAGTAATTAGATATACGAAATATTAAATGTGAAATCATAGTCTTGACAGGCGTATCTAGAGATATGATTAATGTCGTCGGGTTATGGAGATTACGTATCGCGAATAACCAGGATGTGGACCGACCGGTCGCATGGGCGTGGGAAGCTGCGATATTAAAATAATACACGCGTACACGCTTTTGCACGACTCGGCCATGGACACACACGTATCTTATCGATAGGAGAGGAAATGCAGAGAGTAGGACTATCTGGACTATATAGGAGAGCCCCGATTAGACCCAATTCAGACGTGAGCCACCAGAGTCAGAACAAGCACCTTCACGCCAGACACCAGTCCAATTTAATTATTCGGACTTAGAATATTTTACAACCAAATCATTTTGTGCAGTAAAAGTGTTTTATTTACATAGTAATCAAATAAATATCTAATAAATTAATCACAAATTAAGTTGTTATACTTATTACACCCAATCCATCTACCTCAACACCAGTCGTTTGTCCTCCTGTATGCTGGGACGCTACAGCAGTATAAAAAGTTGTTAATACATCAAAAACTGAATTTATTTACGTACCTATAGGTATATAAGATTGTTGCTTTGATTACTTTTTATTACTCGGTTCACTTGAAAACAGTTCAGTCTTGAATGTTTCGCTTTGTAAATTGGAAGTTGATGGAAGTGAATTACCAAAAAAAGTTGTTAATTTTGCGGTTTGAGAAATTATTTTTTTTCTTTTTCTAATTTTAATTTAGACGCTTTTTTATTAGCAGAACCACTTAAACGTTTTCTGCCGTCACTCATTTTAATTTACTTATTTAAATAAATTTAATATAAAAATAACGCACCAAAAAACATAAACACGCGTTAAGTAACTCGTAATCGATGAACGTTAGTACAAAACTACACAACAGTACAAGACACAACAAAAAATGGTCTATGAACGATGACACATTTTGTTTACAACACTAATAATAATAATTTTATTTTAAACGAGACGTGTATAATTTTTTAATAATAAATGATTATCATAATAATCAATGGTCGATGATTGTCGCTAAACTGAACTCGAAGAAAAAATATCAATGTTTTGTTAAAAATAGATAAACAAGAGTCACGAATCAAAAACATTTCTTCCTCTATATCTATTTTTGCCTCTGTACTACCTATAGCTTTATTATAAATTGTTTTTATACAGCTATAATTTTATTTTACATTTATTTTGTATACATATTAAGTACAAAAATAATTTCATATAAAAATAAAAGCGATCTATGTGTACCTAATGTGTATTATATATTATATGGTATATAAAAAAATATAAATCAAATCAAATTCATTTTTTTAATATCACTAAATAACACATTTTGGCGTCCTTCAAAATTTTCCACCGTTCAAAATTTGCCGCCCAGGGTTATAGCCTTGGTTAGCCCTAGTATAAATACGTCCCTCCCTATATTATTATTATGAACTTTTAGATTTAAACCAATACCACCTTACAATAGAACAGTGTGTATGAATACGTTTACGGTATAAATAAATAGTTAAAAGGATTAAAATTAATCTTAATAATTGAACAATATTGAAGATATGATTGCGTATAGTACAATTCCAGTAAAACGTGTTTTATCACGCGTGATGTTATGGTAGAGAAGACCGAAAAAGCCTTAAATATTTGGATTGAAGACCAGACCCAAAAAAAAGTTCCTCTCAGTTCTATAATTATACGAGAAAAGGCTAAACAACTTCATCAACATTTTACAAGTTCATCAAAGGGGGATAGCGAAAATTCGTCGTTCCTCGCAAGCAAAGGCTGGTTTGAAAAATTCAAAAATCGGTGTAACCTTCACAACGTCAAACTAGTTGGCGAGTCTGCCTCGGCAGACCATTTAGCAGCTAAAAATTTTCCTATAGAGTTAAAAAATGTCATTGAACAGGGTGGTTACACCCCCGAACAGGTATTCAATGCAGACGAAACAGGCCTTTTTTGGAAAAGAATGCCATCAAGAACTTTTTTACCAAAAAATGAAAAAACAGCACCGGGATTCAAAGCAGCTAAAGACAGACTCACCTTTTTGCTTTGTGCTAATGCTTGTGGTTTCATGATGAAGTCAATGGTCGTTTATAAATCACTTAAACCACGAGCCTTCAAATCTAAAGACATGAATCACTTGCCAGTGTTTTGGAGAGCAAATAATAAAGCTGTGTAAAATGATGTTTAACTATGATCAGGAACTTACATTGGAGGATCTAGAAGAAATTACCGAACCCCAAACGAACCAAAACAATCCGAGGATGATGAAGAGGAAGAAGAACCTGTGAAGCCGGATTTCTCCACTAAATAAATCAAAGAGATTTTTTCATTAGCAAAACAACTAACGGATCCACTCACTGAAAGAGCATTAAAGTTCAAAAGAGGAATCCAAGAATTGCTGGTGCCTTACGAAGAAGTTCGCAAAGACATAGAAAACAAAAGGAAACAAACATCAATTACAAATTTTTTTCATCCTTCCTAATGTATGTATAAATAATTAATAAATTATATTAAAAAAATAAATAAAAATGTCTAATAAAAATTAAAAATTGTATGTAAATAAAACCTAACTGCCCGTTTTACATTGCTTTATGGTCTCGTTATCCGCGGTTTCGATATCCGCGCAACTTTCCTCGAACCTAACCTCCGCGGATAACGAAGGATTACTGTATATATAATTTGCAGATAGATGATACCAGCTGTAAGTAAAATACATTTTTATATCTAACTTCAAGGGATGTAATATGTTTTTCAAATTTGAACTACACTTGTAATCAATTTAAAATATTTTCAACTCACGTTCAATTTTCATTTATCTGGGAATTTTCCATGTTTTGAAAAAAATAAACCTATTATGTGGATATTATATTGACAAAATATCATGGTAATATAATTAAATAATGAAACACTATTCAACTAGACTTCTATAGACTGGTAAAATGGGACGAACGATTTTAAATAATTGAAAGCCCACACAGTGTTATAAAACGTGTAAAAAAAGCTAAGGGAACACTTTGACCAGTTTCGAGGTATACATTTTTAAAGTGACTACCACCCGACCGTATAGCGCACGGTAGACGTCCATATGCTGCCGAAAAGTAACTTTTCGAAAAAATATTTCAACAGGATCCGGGAGAGCGCGGGCTCTCGGACTTATACCAATTGAAAGCCCACACAGTGTTATAAAACTACATTGGTTGATTAAAAATAATTTCTGTTTATTCATTTGGACAGCAGCTAAATTTTTGCAAAAAAAAGTAGATTTTTTAAAATTAGGTTTTGAAACATATTTAGTATATTTAGTATCTTCTGAAATTAATTTTATATTAACATGTTTTCTAGAATCCATCATTGTTCTTCCAAATACTGAATTATTCATTGTTTTATAAAAGTTTTTATCGAAATCATTTGTTGCCATCTGTCTTAACTTTGTATTTTTATCTTTATAAACATTCATCCAATCGGATTGATCAAATTGAATAACTCTATGTATTTTTTTTAATTTTAAGCCTGCTCTCAAAGCTTGTTGTAGATTTGAGTAGTGAATAACATAATTATTTTTGTCATATAATGTAGTAAATAATTTTGGTAATTTTTTATTATCTATTATATTTTCTGAACAGTATAGCATGTTTTTTATGTAGTTCTTTAGGATAAATTAAATCAACCTCAAAGAGATATCTTTTTTCCTGATTATCTTTCATTTCTAAAATATTGTATGCATTAAATAATTCTGGTTTTACCCACTTAAACCCACCTTATGGTAAATATTTCGACATTTTATGCCCATATAAATTATTAGCATCTAGATATTGTATATATTATATTGATTCTATATTTTCATTAAATTTTTTTTCCCATATATTTAATATTTGCTTCACTATATCTGTTTGAACATTGAGATAACCCCCTCCCCCCTTTTGGCTCTTTCGAACATAAATATCATATCTATATCAGTTAATAATTGGATAATTTGTTTTGTTGTTTTAAGCATACAATCACAGGCAAATCCCGGAGTAGTATAATACCAAGCTGGATCTAGTCAATATGTTTTTAATGATTTTTTTCTGAAATATTCCATAATATCGGCTAATAAAATTACATCTATTGTATTATATAACATATTAAACTCTTTTAAATTTTTATATTGAAATATTTCCAAATTTCCATACCATAATGATATTTATCATCACTAATATGTTCATTATTCAATAAGTTTTAAAAAGATTCTTTTGGAGGTAATTCTGTTTCTTTATATTTATCTACAGAATTCATGTTATCATATGGAAAAGCTAATTTTTTAGTTAATAATCTAAATAAATATGTCTTTTGTAATTCAGTTAAATTATCAGGTACTTTTTTCTAAAACCATTTCTTTAAAATTTTGAAATTACATAATTTCATATTTTTGGCTAATTCTGAAAGTGAGCTAGATAGAAATTTGTAAGAATCTAAAAATCTAAGCTCAATTTTATTTTTATAATTTTTGGAATATTGTATTCTTTTGGAAAATGAAATATAATTATGTTCATTATTTGGTATAAGGTCTATATTATCTTTATCATTACCTAATTCTCTGACTAATAAATGAGAATCATATCCTGTAAAATTATGAAAGAATACAGGAATAAATTTTGGGACTTTATAATTTAGATTACATATATTATGAGCAGCTCCTCTATATAACCCTGTTAAATTATCAAGATCTTGGACCTTATCTTTTGCATTATTTTCATTTTGGACCTTATCTTCTGAATGATTTTTAGATGTTTAAGAAGGCATAATATTAGTTATTAAGTATTCTTCTTTACAAATATGACAGATTGTTGCATTTTTATATTCTTCTTTTTGTATTTCACTGAGATCTTAAATTTTCTTAATTTTATTCAAATAATTTTTAGATGCAAGTATACCATCTTGTTTTAAATATTTATATATTATTTCCAGAGAATCTTCTCCAAAGTATTCTAAAGTGCATTCTTCCCAATCCTGATCACTATTGACATATACAATAAAGTAAACAAAACTTATTGCAATATGTTTTTGAATTTTGATAGTACTACATTTTTCTTTTTCTTTTTTATAGTTTATCTGTCTTATAATACTTTCAAAATCTGCATATATAACAAAAGGTACTTTCATTTTATGATTATAATTTCTAAATTTAATAATATTATTTTTATATGGTAAAGTAACTCTTGTTTCTTTATTTAACCCACAATAATTCCTATGTTTTGACAGTATGAATTTAGTTTGAAAGCTATTTAAGCATATTCTACAGGGATATCTTATTTTATGATTATTTGTAATTTGATTTCTAATTAAACTCCATAATTTTTTGATTAAAATATAATGTGTGTTATCTTCATTCTTTAGCAGTAATAAGTCAATAATATGCACTTTTTTTCATTTTTAATTAAACTGGGAAATGAGAAAGCATAAAGTCCAGTAGACATTTTTGTTTTTCATTATGCATGTAATGTTCTAGATAGATAGATCCATTTACGATTTTAATTAATTTCATTTATTAACAAAAAATTTTAATAAGTTATTTAAATTCTATCAAATGGATTAATTTTCCATTGTCAATAACTTTTTTTCATTTATATATGATATATATGATATTATACATTTCACCATTATATCTATCTATATCTTGTTCAGAGATATTGTTAACAAATCTGTAAGGTAATATAAGTATATATTTATTATTTAATAAAACAGAAACTCATTCTCCATATTTTGTAGTTATTTTTTTGAATGATGTTATTCTATTATTTTCATTGATATTTGTTGAAGTACACCAGATACACAGAAGCTAAAGGTAAATAATAATAAGATCGGATATATGTAATAATATAATAATAATATGTATAATTGATACGAATAACTATAGTGCTCCGAGGCGTAATATAAAACAACGACTAATCGTCCTACAGGCTACTACATAGAACGAATATGATGCTAGTAATACAAAATGCCTATTCAGCGTCTGCTGTACTACAGTGTGAATAATTTTACTTATAATCTACATACTATAGGGTGTGTTGTTTACATTCAACACTTCCCCTTAAACAATATACCCTAACTTAGAATTAATATATCTTATTCCCATCATCTCCCTGAGTTCCTGGAATCTTGGTCGTGGAGTTGGCTTAGTCAATATGTCAGCTAACTGCTCCTTGCTTGGCACATACTCCAGAGAAAACATCCCTTCACTGAACTTCTCACGAATGTAATGATAGCGAATATCGATGTGTTTTGTTCGCTTATGGTATTCTGGATTTTTCACTAGTTTGATGGCGCTTTGATTGTCTACATACAAAACAGGTGTATCTCCCTGTGGCTCCAGAAGATCACTGATAAGTAGCGTCAACCAAGTGAGTTCCTGTATAGATTGGCTCAGCGCTATGTATTCTGCCTCAGTAGTCGAAAGTGCTACCGATTTTTGTCTTTGTGAACACCATGCTACGATTCCATCTCCCATCATGAAAATGAATCCTGATGTTGATCGTCTCGTTGTTGTGTCACCAGCATAGTCTGCGTCACTATATCCACGCAACTTTGGTGTAACACTAGAATCATAAATTAAACCATAATTAAATGTTCCCTTTAAATATTTAAATATACGTTTCACCGCATTCCAATAAATTGTCAGAGGCTTTTCTAGATAACGACTGACAAGATTTACTGCAAAATTTATATCAGGCCTTGTTATTTGGCTTAGATACAACAAACTTCCAACTGCTTCTCTGTATGGAACTTCCCCTGCTTCCAATGATCCTGACAAATTTGGATCTAATGAGTGTTGTGGATCTGTGGGAATATGCAGGACTTTGGTTTCTTCCATATTGAACCTCTCTAAAATGCGCTTGCAATATGAAGATTGGTGTATGAAAATTGAACCATCAGGTCTCTGATCAATTTCAATACCCAAGAAATGATCAAGTTCACCTTCCTTCGTCTCGAAGTTGTCCTTTAGATACTTCACCATTATGTCCACCAGCTGGTTATTTGTTGCTGCGATTAGTCCATCGTCTACAAAAATAGCGACAATTAGTAATTGATTGTTTTTATTACTTACGAATACACAAGGATCTGTTTTTGTTTCCTTTAGGTCAAAGTTCATCAGCATATTTTTGAACATTTTGTTCCAGCACCTGGGTGCCTGTTTCAACCCATATAGGCTCCGTTGAAGTTTGCATACTAACTGTGTTCCATCTTCGTAACCTTTAGGCTGTTTCATATAAATGTCTTCTTCAAGATCTCCATATAAGAATGCTGTTTTAATGTCAAATTGTCTGAGTACTAATTTTCTGGCTGCTGCTATCGCAAGTATTACTCGAATAGAATCATATTTCACTACTGGGCTGAACGTTTCTTGAAAATCTATTCCATGAAGTTGCGCACATCCCTTTATTACTAACCTTGCTTTGTACCGATCGACATCTCCGTTCGCTTTGTATTTAGTCTTGTATATCCAACTATTATTTATAGGTTTTTTATTTTGAGGCAAGTCCACAAGTGTCCATGTTTTATTTTTATTCAATGACAACATTTCATCGTTCATTGCTGCCTTCCAATCATCTGAATTGTCACCTGTCATAGCGTCTTCGTATGTAACTGGATCATTACATGCCGAAAATAATGCATCTTTATACCTTATAGGTTTATTGAGTTTTCCTCTGTCTCTGAGTGTCATTCTTGTTTGCTCTTCAGCTCCTATTGGTATCTGTTCATCATCATCCAACTTTTCTTCGTCGTCGTTGTTGTCTTCCTCATCTCCAGCTTCACCTTCCGAATTTATTTCTTCCTCTTCTTCTTTTTCTTCTTTATTTATGATTTTTACTTGTGTAGCTGTAGATGGACTTGTTGACTCTTTGAATATTACATCTCTGCTTATTGAAATTTCTCTTCCATCAATGCATAATGTATATACGATATCCTTTGGTTTCTTCTGAGTATCCAACGAATATACCTTTTCTACCCTTTTGATCCCATTTTCTTCGTTTTTCTTTTGGTATATGTGGTATATACTTCGCTACCAAAAATTTTCAGATGATTTATATGTGGTGTTTTATTGAACCATAATTCATAAGGTGTTTTTCCTTCTCGATCTGTGTTACCTGTACGATTTATTGTATACACGACTGTATTCACTGCTTCTGCCCAAAGTGTCTTGGATAGATTTTTGCTATATAACATAGTTCTGGCCGCTTCTACAATTGTTCGCATTGATCTTTTCGCCTTTCCATTTTGCTGGGGTGTGTATGGTACACTCGTCTCATGTTTTATTCCAAATTTATCCAATAAGGCTTTTACTTCAGTATTTTTATATTCCAGACCACAATCACTTCTTAAAGTAATTACTGAAATATTTAACTGATTTTTGACTGTATTTAAAAATAGTTCAAATTTATTTTTAACTTCTGATTTTTGGCTCATAAAATACACATATGTATATTTAGAATAATCATCCTTGAATATAACAAAATACCGTTTACCTCCAAGTGAATTTTCCTCCATAGGGCCACAGACATCACTGTGAATTAATTGACCTGGTTTTGTAGTTTTTGTATTGCTCAGTGTAAATGGCTCTCTGTGTTGTTTACCATAAATGCAAGCTTCGCAGAAAAATTTGTTTTTCGTTTCTGTAAATGGAATCCGCATATGTTTCAAGTAGCTCCGAACATATTGGACATTCTGATGAGTCAACATTTCATGCCACTGTAGTAATGTGAGAGTTTTAACTGTAATATTTGCTTGTTCAGCTTCTTGCACTGACTTTGTCTTCAGAGCCATTGAAAACATTTTATTCTCACGAACTCCAATAGCAACTATTTGATTATCCCTTTTAAATGTACATCCATCGCTGTCTGTCATCATTTTTATACCTTTGTCAAGGCACGCTCCACACGAAAACAAATTTACCTTAAGATCAGGTACATGTAAAACGTTTGACAAATGACTGTCAACCCATTTATTAACGATTTTCGCTTGAACATTTATATTCCCTTTGCCAATTGCCATGATATGTTTGCCATCACCAATACGTACTGGTAACTGAACTTCAAATGACTCATAGTTACTGAACCATTCTCTTCTGCTAGTCATGTGATCGCTAGCACCTGAATCCACATACCATTTTTCTGACTCACTGATTTTGATGTCCTTTGATTGTACACCAACCAACGCATTTCCTGAGTTGCTCTTATTTCTTTCTTTTTGTTCTTTTAAGAAAATCCGGCATTCAAGTCTCCAATGCCCTGGTTTTTTACAATGATTACACTTGCCTGGTTTTTTATCATTGTTCCATTGATTTTCAGAATTGCCAATTTTCGTACGTTTTTCTTTATTTGTTCCAAATGATTTCTTTGCCGAAAATGCACTACTACTTGCAGTATATCTCTCAGCATCATAACTTTGAGTTTGTCTTGTTTCCTCTACCATGAGTCTAGATGACAAATTAGACAATGTTTTGTCCACATTTGGTATCGAATCCCACGCACTGTAGAAATGTTTATAATTTTCTGGCAAAGTCATTAGTATCTTGGTCATAAGCATTGAGTCGGATATTGGTTCACCTAACTGCTTTAATTTTCTACTAAGACTCTCCAATTTCGAAATATGAATCGCCATATTGTCATCTGGGTCTTTAACATAGCTGTAGAACTTTTGTTGAATCAACGTTACATTCGAGTCCGACTTTTGTTCATATACACTAAGCAACTTGTCCCACATTTCCTTAGCCGTGTCACAATTCATTATGTACTGCAGTGGTTGTTCATCCACTGACGTGACTATATACTTTTGAGCCTTGTTGTCCGCTTTTTTATATATTGAATAATCTACACCATACCTTTTTCTTGCATCTTCTTCAGTTTTTGAACTTGATTTTGTAAGAGCAGGTTTTTTCGATTTTCCGGTCACAACATCAAATATATCGGCTGCAGTCATTATGACTTTTATTTGGAATTTCCATGTTTCCCAATTGTCATTACCGGTTAGTTTATTAATTTTTATAGATTCGTTTTTCATAATAACAAATTATCTGTACAATGTCTGTACACTATAAATGTAATAATAACAAACACAATTGCTGCGATTCACACGATCGATGCACTAACACTGCACTGCACTATACTTCGCGAATTATTATTGCTGTACACTGTCTGTACACAAACACGCGATTCGTAAATCAATAATTATTGTATCAAACATACACGACTTTATTATAATTACTTTACTATACTGGGCCCATAACCTGTTGAAGTACACCAGATACACAGAAGCTAAAGGTAAATAATAATAAGATCGGATATATGTAATAATATAATAATAATATGTATAATTGATACGAATAACTATAGTGCTCCGAGGCGTAATATAAAACAACGACTAATCGTCCTACAGGCTACTACATAGAACGAATATGATGCTAGTAATACAAAATGCCTATTCAGCGTCTGCTGTACTACAGTGTGAATAATTTTACTTATAATCTACATACTATAGGGTGTGTTGTTTACATTCAACAATATTTAGATCAGAAAATTGTATATATTTGTACGTGATATATTCTGTATTTAAATCTTTTAGTAAATTATCTTCAACAGAATTTGGAATATCAGCTTCAAACTCTAAATGATGGTATATATTTCCATTATTAAACTATTAAACATTTTTTCATATCTGTAATACATGTAATATGTATTACACTCATAATCATTCATTTCATAAAGATTGTTAGAGATAATTCTTAAATATCTATTTGGTAAAAAAAGTTTATATTTATTATCCAGTATTACAGAGATTTATAACCAAATATCTACCTCGAATTAATGATTCAGTTTTTGGATTATATTATAATACTCATAATTAGAGAGCGGATTTCTATGCAATTGCTTATTTTTGGATTGTTGTCAGTTATGTCCACGAATCATCATAATTTGAAACTAATGGTGAATTTTTTTTTGCATATTTCTGCATATTTAAAGGTTATTGCATATTTTTGCATATTTTGACAAAATTCAAAATGTATTGCATATTGAAGCGAAAATTTAAAAAAAATATATAAAATAATATTTTGTCAAGTAGAAAAATTAAAACTAAATTTCATAGTCACTAAATATTAATTTATATATATATTAATTTAAACCTTTATAAGATAAATAATCGATTACGATTAAAAATTCATTCTATTTCTGGATCGAAACCCAACACTTACTACAAAATTACGAGCTTTCCAACAAAAATTAAGGTCTGAAGATTCTACGAAAAATTAATTCAGTGTTATTAGGCGAAAACGTTCAGCTCGAAGATCTTTATCAAGACCCGACAATACTAAGTTGCTTCAAATATACCCCAATAACTTCGGTTAGGCTAGTCTTTAAAAATATGTTAGCCGATAAACGACACAACTTCACAGAAAAAAAAACTTGAAATGCATATAATAAATTAAATTTTAAAAATAAATTAAGGTTTTAAGAAAATTCCCTAAATTTTTTTACTAAGCATTTAAATAATTAATTATTATAAGTTTTACTGTAAATTTTAAATAAATAAAAATGTTTGCATATTTTTTAAATATTTCCATGATTTTGACTGCATATTTTTTGCATATTTTCATGATTTTTACTGCATATTATATGGCATATTTCGATACTTATAAGTGCATAAAAATCCGCGCTCTACTCATAATAAACAATATATGATTGGAAAAGATGTAGTAGAATTTAATAATGATAATTTAATTATAAATAGAAAAACATATGAAGAAACAACAGGATCATTTAATTTATTATGTTATTCTGAGTATGCGACCCCTAATTATTATACAGAGACAGATTTTGACAATTATAAAGATATAGGCTCTGTCTCTGGTCCCGGAAAATCCGTGAAATTTGCAAATATGTTATCAGTCCCGGACTATTTATGTTATCAATGCGCATGCGCCGGGCCTTGGACTTTTTCCAGTAGTTCGTACAATAATTACAGTGCATATTCTTAATCCCGGACAATTTGTGTAATCAAAATATAAAAACTGTGCATATTCATAATCCCGGAAATTTATTATCAAAATATAAAAACCGTAATATTAAAAATATTGTTTTTAAAATTATATAACATATCAATATAAAAAAACGAAATTCAATGATTTTTGGATTAGAGCACAGTCTTAGAAGACCGTGGATTAGAGATAATCGAAAAATAATACCATACCATGTAGATTGACAAGTTCCGAGGGGAAGCTTAGGTCACTCGACACTCAGTCACTATAAACCATACAGTATATATACTATGTTCTTATCTATGCTATAAACCTAAGACAAAGTAGTAATAGGTAGGAACTTTAACTTTGCTTCTATAGGCTACTCGTTTAGAAGCTGATGTTTTCACTTAGTAACCACCCCCCCCCCCCCGACCCTGAAATGTTTTTTTTTATTTTCTCAAACTAGTTTCCAAATGCAAATATATACTCATTTATTTAATCAAGCTTGATTGGGGTAGGTATGTACCCCGTGTAACTTTTAATCACTAATATAATTAAAATAGTGTTTTTAGACAATTTTTAAAAACTTATTTTCCAAAATATTTACTTTGTTTATTTATAAAATTAGGAGAGAGTGTTGTACTTTGGCACTTTATTATTTTCCTATTTATCACAAATTCTTGAAGTTTTAAAAATTCAGACTTTTTTCACTTTAAATATTATACTTACTTGATTAAAAATCAAGAAAGTAATAAAGTTAAGTATAATAGTGAGTTAGGTTAGGTTAGGTTAGGTCTACCTTATTTGTTGTGCATGTCATTTGTATGTCTTTTTTTTGGCCAATCTTAAAAAATAGTATTGGAGTACAATAAATTGAACCCTTAAGTGTTTTTAATTAGGTACGTATGCCTATACTTATTTTATTAAATTATTTAACAAGTAGTAGGTATATTAAATTACTTTCTCTATGAAAATAATTGTAATTAAATTGTACAATTTAAAAAAAGGATCTAATCCAAAAATCATTGAATTTCGTTTTTTTATATTGATATGTTATATAATTTTAAAAACAATATTTTTAATATTACGGTTTTTATATTTTGATAATAAATTGTCCGGGATTATCACGTAGGGATTATGAATATGCATGGTTTTTATATTTTGATAACACAAATTGTCCGGGATTAAGAATATGCACGGTAATTATTGTACGAACTACTGGAAAAAGTCCAAGTCCCGGCGCATGCGCATTGATAACATAAATAGTCCGGGACTGATAACATATTTGCAAATCTCACGGATTTTCCACGAATGGCTCTTAGCAGGAAAAATTTTTTGTAGAATCCATGATGTCATATCTCATGAAACTGTGATAAGGCGAACTATGATAACAATGATAACGAGAATATCAAATTCAGTGTTGCCAGATGATACGATCTTGGTGGAAAAATACGATAATTTAAAGTTTGGTACGATCCCCCCACCAAACCATTAAAAATAATAATACTACCTATTAAAATAAATGTTTATTAATAGCAAAATAGTAAATTGTAATATTATATTATATAATATTATTTTAATTTTATAAAATGGTATATTAAAGTATTTTACTATACTATTACCTCTCTGCTAATAAGTAAATAGGGAGTAACGACTATTTTAATAGCAATTATTATTTATAATTAGCAAGAGCAGTACTATTTTATTCATCTTAATCAGTCAGTTCTCAGTTCTTCGCATCGTTTGCCTATTGTTAAATCATATTTTATGTTGTATTAAATTATTAATTCTTTTAAAATGAACAGTGAAACTAAAGATAATCCTGATAATCCAAAAAGGGTGAGAACTCCGGAACATATTAAACGATGAAGAGGAGATAGGTAAACTAATTTATTAATACATTGTTGGTGTTGTATGCAGGTGGTCTGGCTCAGTGAAAACAATTATTGCTGGTAAATATTTGACTTAAATAAAAGTAGATACATAAATATTCTGGGTACCTAGTAAGTTAATTTATTTTACTTTATCATATTTTGAATCTGTATGTACTATTTTATATTCACCAAGACAGGGCAAATTAATGTTTTACCCTCAGATATTGAATCTAATTGATCACACAAAACTTGTTAATAACATAAATACATAATACATCTTTGACGACTTAATAAATATGAAAATTTAATTTTGGAAATATCTAGTTGTCAGTTAATACATTTTGGTTACAATTATAATATACAACTCTGAAATAACATAAAAAATAATATTGCAACAAAAAAATTGAATGTCAATCATAAATCATTTAGATAAAATAATTAAAATGTCAATAATTTATAGATAATAATAGTTAATAGATAGGTAATCATAATGATTGACGCTGTACATTTTTCATCAAATGGCTTTTGACATGCTGAATCAAAACCTTTTTTAAGTCAAAAGTTTCGTTACAATCATTGCATGTGTACAAGTTACGTTTAATAACTTTAGTTTTTTTTAAGTCTTTATGTTTAATCCTCATATGCTTGTTAAAACCTGAAATTGATTGAAACTTTGCTTCGCAAACTTCACAGGAATACATAATGTTGTTCGTAAAAGTTTAAACTTATAGAACTTGATTTAAGTGAAGTAAAAGCAAATTCAAGTTTCAGACTTTCAGTTGAAGTTTGAAAAACAAAACATTGATATTCTCGTTATCATTGTTATCATAGTCCGTCTTATCACAGTTTCATGAGATATGACGTCATGGATTCTACAAAAAAATTTTCCTGCTAAGAGCCTTTCGTGATTTTCCGGGACCAGAGACAGAGCCAAAGATATATTGATTCAGACTGAATCAATGTATCAAAATAATGATAAAAAAACTGGGTTTGTTAAATCAAGTAAAGGAGAAAAATTGAGTTGTCGGTAATTGTGGAAACTACTACTGTTAAGCTGTTTTTTGATGTAATTAATAATGAATCATATTCCATTTAACCCATTAAATACATATGTGAATTCTATAAATCATATATTCTTACCTCTCGTGTATATATATATACCGTTGTTTTCATCAATTTATGTGTACTCAAAACACTATAAATCATTGCATAAATACCCAATGCGAATACATTGCAATGTCTTATGTGTTTAATAAAGAATAAAAGTCATGTACTACTTATTTTACAATATATAAATACTTACATGTTTATTTTGTTTTAATAGGTACCTAGATATATTTATGTATTCCAAATACTATTATATATTGTATTATAAAGGTAATCATAGTCATGCTGACGTCCAATGCAAGTACATAGTGTTTTGTTACAGAATAATAGTCATGCACTATATATTACAATATATCGTTGTGCGTTAAATACTTACAACTAACGTCGATTACCAAATGAGTACACTATAAAATCCAGTATATCATAGTAGAATTTATAATCTAAACATGATATATATTTAATTGTCATGTTAACGTTAAAATCACAACGTACAATTACTGTTACTCATAAAGCTTCATATTCATTAAAACAATGATTCTCCCGACGGTATCACAGTTTTTGTGCTAGACCTACTGATAGGTATGGTAAGTACCTACATGTAACATACACAAACATGTAATTATTACAGACGGGCTCGCACAACGTCTATAATTGTTTCTAGGGTCAAACAGTATGGGCATACACGTTATATAAAAAAAAACGACAAACACAAAGTAATATGACAACGTAATTTGTTGAATTCAAACAAAATCATGTATATATAAGTCGTAACGCGACTCGATTGTACTTGGTTTGTGAACGTTCGTGGGGAAGGCTGCGAACCGAATTCGAACGAAAATCACACGCGCACGGCTCTGAAAAGACGTATGCCGTGAACAAAGCACACGCGGCCTTTATAGAGACGAAACGGATCGAGGAAAAACAAAAACGTCTAGAAATCCGGGCGACGGACGACGGGCGGCGACGGTTTTAGCGATCGACGTCTCGGCCCCCGCGGACGGCGCACGGGAGAAAACCAGATCGTACAGATGGTAAAAATGCGTCGGGAACGCGATGAGAGCACGAACGGGGCCGAAAAAAGGTCAAAAACGGAGTACGCGGGGCGAAAAGCCAAAATTTCGGCACCCGCCTTCGCGCTTAGAGTAATAAAACTATAGAGACGGCATTATGCATGAATCATTAGTATGATAGTGAAGCAAAACTGAACACCATTGTACCACAGATTATATAAAACCAGATGGTGCACTCCCTATTCGGCCCATGTAATTCTCAAAAATGCGAAAAATCAAAACCTACCTCAAATCAGTGTCACCACGGATAGGGAAAATAAGGCTTTATTAGAAATTATTGTTTATTAACTACGCATCACTGACTTTTTGACACTGTTCAGCCGTTGTACTACAGATTGTATAAATATATATTTAAATATATAGTAATATAATATATATTTAAATATAATATACATTTAAATATATAGTACCGAATTACCGTTATTGGTTTGCTGCTCATTGCTCAACGTACGCGGTATGCTGAGTGTGAATTTTTTTATTTAATCTTCATAATTTATTTTTGCATCAATTATTTTATATTTATTTAATAATAAAGAAAATATTTTTCATATCTGATTCTGTAAGATGCCCGATTTTTGATATCTGTAAAATTTAGTATAATATTTCATGTTAAACCATGCCCGTTTAGTTAGCTTTTCGAATTATTTTTTGGACGTAAAATTTAAAAATTAAAAATCGGGCTTCTTTTACGGAATCTGATTTTAATCTTCTCTACCTATAATTTTTTTTATTTATTTATCTTTTGTGTATTGAACTTGTGAAGAACATTATAATAAATGAGCTAATACTCCTGCCACAGACCAAAATTTGTTTTTATTTTAAAAATAATGTATTTCCTTCTTGTCTTTGTGATGTACACAGTAAAATATTTTTAAATTGTGTAACAGAGTCACTATTTCTTGAAGTGTAAATAAAAATATCGAAAAAGAGAAAACAAATTTAGTATTCTGGAATAATATGCACAAAAAAATATTTTAAATATTTAAAAAACACTTCTCAAAAAATGTTGGGGAAGTATTTGTGTGCTTAACATGAATATCTGTTAAAAGTTTTAAAAAATACAAGTAGATTTGACAAACATAAGCGCCAAGATTATAACAGACTAATCCATATATTGAATTAAAGCTACGCAAAATTGTATAGGATTTTTGGAATTCCATTAGCATTGAGCCATTGACGCTCAAAGTACATATAAATTATATATGATATAATATTATATTATTATGTATTAAATATTATTTGATACAATAATTAAAAATTATGGTAAAAGTTGTTGTACATTAATTTATTTCTCTTATGTGACCCTACTGATTTGAGGTAGGTTCTTGTTATCAGTAAATCGAAGAAGTGCACCATCTGGTTTTATATAATCTGTGATTATACTCTATGGATAATATCCAATATCGTCCGAAGCGCATTTTAGCGGATATGATGATAATTCACATTTTATACTTTTATTTATAATAATAATAACTAATAAGTAATAATTGCAATAACTTAATTGTCTTTTTTCGCTCCAGCCGGCCATTTTCGTGTTGTACTGTTTGTATCTACTTGCACTTATTGCGTTTTTGCTGTTTGCTGATCGTTATTGTTCCTTTTTGTTCGTCGCTACTCACTACCATCTTATTGTTATTTGTAAGACGTAAGTATACTATTGCCTATACAAAATAATATGATACATTTAATGTTTTTAAGAATATCTTCTTGTGCAACTCATTTTGTATATTGGTTTTATTCATTTAAATATATTATAACCATAGACCATAAACGAAGTTAGGTTGCTCTATGCATGCAATATGCACTACACTTATTACTAGTATTACAACTAATAACTACTTGGCTTATACCTTTCGCTTGCAGAACAATAACAACCACACAAAAATACAATATATTGTATTATAATAGCTGCGTAACTATTTTTTTTATAGGGCTGTTAACTTAAATATTACGGGACACAATAACAGTATAGAGTATAGCAAGGAAAATTATAACAGTCAATTAAATTATTACTTCTAAATTTATTATGTTTAAGATAAATATAATAATAAAATACTTAAGCACATAATATATTATGATTTATGATTAAGAATTGTATCAGACGATGAAATAGTCATCTATAATCTATATAATATACGACAATAATTATATAACATGTGTACGTGAACTAATTAATATGTAGTATTATGTACATGTAATATTATTATATAGCTAGCTTATAATTGCGATAATAACAATAACCTACATTTTGCAAAAATTTTGTGGTTAATAGTTAATTAAAAGTTCAATTTTTATAACAAAGGATTGAAAATTTAAAACAAGATTTTTCATTAGAAGTTAAAATTGTAATCAATATAAGTATATATATATATATATTAACAGAGTTTAAGCATAAATGTCTAGCACTACCGTGGAATCATGATGATGGTTGTGAAAACATCAGGCGCGGCTTCAGAGACTTACAAAGGGGGGGGGGGCATTTTTTTCAGCTGTCACTAAATTGCAAAGGGGACTTTGAGAATATTCTAACCTGGAACCTGTAAGTTTGTCAACAAATAATGTCTCGTATTTACACATAATATTTAGTTTTATTTAATAAAATATTTTATACAACAAACTCCAGCCTTCTTTTTTTTTTGTTTAGAAAATAATTCTATTATTTCGTCGACTTTATCATACATATTAATATTCTGATGTACGTTTAGCAAGCATAAACTTGTTAAACGATCCTCGTCCATCCTTGATCAAAGCCAAGTTTTAACTCTGCGTAGAGTCGAAAAACTTCTCAGCCGATGCAACACTCGCTGGGAGTGTTGCTAATATTTGCAAATACCTACAATATTACCGTTCAAAAGTTATGGCAATTCCATGTAGGTATTCGATATTACAAATTATGCTAAATAATTAACTATAAAGTGCAAATTTATCACCAAGTTGTAGCGCAGTGGAACGGAAAAGATCATTAACAATCCCACAATCCCAAGTTCAAACCCCGCAGAGTAACATATTCTTTTTGCACTTTTTTTTAGAATTTTTAAATTGCGTTTTTACATACGTACATAAATTATCATTATTCATTAGTTCATTACATAACAATAAATTAGATAATTAGATATTTTATTAATTAAATTAAATTAAATATTTACAAACAAGTTATTCATAATTAGTGTATGTTAATATATTATTTTGATCTTCGTCCTCTTCGTCCTCTTCATCTTCTTCCTGTTCATCCTGTTCATCAAGAGCTTCTTCATCATTATCAAAACTATATAATGACCCAGCAGCATTAAAAAATTCTACGGTAGGGTCTAGTTCATGATTACGACATTTTTTTAAGAACATGTATTTTGCCAGGTACCCTCCGTAGAATTCTTTTTTTCGTCAATAGTTTGGCAATGTTAGAGTGTGCGCCTGTCTCCGGGTCTTTAAAATTAACACTATGGTTAACCGTTAGATGATTATAGCCCTTTTCATTTAATCTGCTATAGGCCTGAAAATTTGTATTTTTAATACTTTATTATGTGATTAAGTCGCCGGCCTATTTGTGGTTATACATCAAGACTATAAAATATTATAGGTACCGACAAGAAATCCTACTATCTATGATTAATCGATACGACGGCGACGGTTTTATTTATTACCTATTTCGTATTTTTCTAATTTTATTTTATTTTGATCGATCGCCCTATATTGTAGTGCTAAATAATACGTACCTTCCAGTAATCGGAAATAATCGTCGTGCCTGGTTTTATCCACTCTTCGATTATGCGCACCAAAGTTTCTGCGCTTCGGTCTTCCACTGGAATTAGGAAGCAATCTCCACTTCCCCGTTCATATCCGCCAACTACCCACTGGCCTTCTACCCGGTGTCCTCGGTGATATTTACGGCGTCCAAATTTTGATTCGTCTATTTCGACGACTTCTCCGATGTCTCTCAATTGTTTTTTTTTTTTTTTTTTTTATCATATGTCCGAATATCACTTCTCTGCAAAACGAACTCCAATCTACCACCGTTTGATTTGCTAATCGAAGATGTTTTTGAATGACCAAGGAAGGACAGTTCATTGACCATAGATTTACGAATCCACAAATATTAATTAATAGGGACAAATGTGATTTGTAGAAAAAAGTATTTTTACGTAATGAGGAACTGTAAAATTATTTTTAATTAAACTAATGATAATTAATCAAACAATAATTATTACACGACTTACCTGTAATTACAAGGTTTTGCTTTTTGGTTTCTCTCTCTAATTTTTTGACGACACATCCATTTAAAATTGTCAATTACACTTTTGTCTTGTACCATGTTCATGGCATGTCCTTTCGGACATTTACGTGAGGCAGGAAGTACATTAAACTCGATTAATTTATTAATTAAAACGAGTCCATTATCCACGAAACTCCACTCTTTTAAATCAAATAAATTAATATCCATCGCTAAATCTTACTGTTGTCACAAGGTTAGGTTACTATACAGTCTGTTGTACACTACTGTTAGACGATTAAAATACTAGATAAAGAACCTTTTTAATCAACTATTTGTACGTTTCATATATACCTATGCGATTTTGCGACTTCCCACCTTTAGGTTGATTATTATTACAATATGACAATTCGATTTTGATTGTCCGAGCGAACACAGCGCACAAGTGACCCAGCCCGGCGACTAGATGCAATTAAAATGCATTTTGTATTACTAATTTTTGTTAAAAAAAAAGTACAAATATTTATTTTGCATTTCTTAATTTTTTACTACCTAGTGAACCACTTTTGGTGCTGTTGCATAGCAAATCGAGGGATATTTTCGTTTTTAATTGTCCGAGCGAGCGCAGTGAACGCGTAATCACTGCAACTTTGAACTTCCATAACTTTTGAACGGTAATCGCTTAATATATTTTATACGAAAATTATTCATGTTACATGTATTGTTCACGCATTTCATCGAATACCTGAAAAAATTAGAGGGCATTACTCAAAAGTTGACAAAATTATAGCAAACGTGAAGAAAGTATTTTGCAAGTCTCCATATCGCATTAATTGTTTTAAAGAAAAAGCACCTCTCCTTTTACTTCCCCAACAACCAATCATTACAAGATGGGGAACCTGGTTGAAAGCAGCTATTTATTATTGTGATAATTACGAACTAATACGAAATATTATTCAATATTTTTATAAAAAAGATTCTGTTTGTGTTGATAACTCTCAAAAGTACTTAAGTGTTCCAGGTGTTGCTCCTAAAGTGGTATGCATAAAATCAAACTTTGGATTTTTGCCTGATGTGATGACTCGCATTGAAGCAAGAAATATTCCCTTACCCGATGGAATTGAGATAATAGAAAATACCTATTGAAAATTGTCGCAAGCTACAGGTTCAGTGGGGAAATTAGTGCATAAAAAAATAGGTAGCGTGTCATGTGTTCGAATGCCAAATGTTCGAACGTTTAGTGTACGAAAGATTGTCTGTACGAAAGATTATCTGTTCGAAAGATTATATGTTCGAAAGATTATATGTCCGAAAGGTAGTATGTGCGAAATTGTCGATAAATAAAACTAAACAAAAATAACACTATAATATCGCGTTTTCATTATATTGGATTTCACACAATCTTATCTTTATTGATTTTACGTGGGGAAAGCATTATAGATATTATTAAACGTTCTTTTTTCTGTCATCTATCACAGTACAGTTTTATACATCATTACAAAAGTATCGAACACAATTTCGTTTGAACGTTGTTTTTAAATAATATTTTATACAATTTGTGTAAGTGATTTTTTTTTTTAAATGGCTAGTATACAGACATTTAAAAGTATATATGACAAGGAAATGTTACTTGTAAATAATTATGAATACATGTTTGATAAGAAAAGACTGCGAATACGTGATCAAAATAATATATATTATTGGAAATGTACAAAACGATGTGGAGCAACATTTCGGACAATATTTGAGCACGGTGAACATAAACAAGACAATTGTTTTATTAATAATGATCATTCTCACGCACCAGTTACAGTTAAACATCATTGCAAAATTCTAAAAAATAAAATTAAAAAATGTGCTCAAAATTCACAAGATTCGCCAAATCAAATATATCAAAACGAAATTGCCAATTGCAACGAAAATACTTACATTTATGGTAAACCAGCTATGAGACTACGAGGACGTATTAAACCTCAACGACACCCTCCCTTATTTCCAATTGACATGTGGTCAGTAGCTTCAAGAATTGATGCCAATTTTCCAAGAACAACAAATATTGCTGAATCATGGCACGGTCGACTTAATAGGTATAGGAACAATATATCAATATCAATAACCATAACATAATTGTTACAACTAAACTATTAAAAAATGTTTATAGATTAGTATCAAAACAACCAGGAGTTTACAAATTGATGAGACGGTTCCAAAAAATTCAGAATGAAACTGAAAATTCTATAGAGCAAATCATTCAAGGCCGAACAAGTAAAAAAAGAAAAACATGCAACGAAGAACGGGAACAAAGAATTAAAAATTTAGTTCTAAGACTAAAAAATTTAGACATAAGTATTATTGAGTTTCTAAGAGGAATATCGTATAATTTAAGTTTTTAGTATTTTTTTTATTTAGCATTTACATTTATTAACGACTAATTTATTTTACGACTTTTTGATACCTATTTTTAAATTTAATTTTTTACGCTGAAAATCGAATTAACGAATTATAAATATTTTGGTAAAATTCGTGTTTCATTTATCGATAATTTCGAACATACGACTTTTCGAACAGACAATTTTTCGTACACTTAACGTTCGAACATACAGCATTCGAACACATGACCCCTTACCAAAAAAATAGATGATATTTTAGCAAAAAATAATGGCTATAAAGATTAAATACTATTACAAAAATATTGAGTGGAGAAATTACTTCAATGGATGGCTTACCCGAAGACTTAAAAGCAAATGAATTGTTATTTTAGATTCTGAACGAAGTGATGAATGATTGATTTTACAATGATGTGTGTTTTTTTTTTGTTTTTGTATCCGTCTACAGCACAACTTGTCGAAATAATGCTTCAAATTCAAACTTTGGGGGTGGTTTCCGATGTAAAATTTAAGATCCTTGGTGCATTATAGAGGTCAAAAGTAAACATTATCCAACAGTTTTCAAAAAAATCGAGAAAAAAAAAAAAAATGACAGATAAACGGGAATTTTTAAGCAAAACCAGTTTTCGACCAAATCGATATTTTTATATGGTTGTAATTCAAAAACTAATCACTGTAAATACTTGAAATTTTCACCAAATGTTAATGTTAGTGATATCTATATACAGTTTAATTTTCGACTTTTTTGAATTATTTATAGACCACTGAAATTTTCGATTTTTTTGAGAATTTTTTTTTGAAGTGTCGGTAAAAAAATGTTGGACAACCAAAAAAACATGAAAATTTAATACAAGGTTCCTTATGAGTTGTTCTAATTGTAGCTAAAAAAAATTAAAAATCGTTAGTCACAATTTTTTTTTATAAGCGTTTATAGTTTAAAATTTTACGAAATCTGTCGAAAACGCGAAAATTTGCAAGTAATTTTGAAGTTGAAAAATCATAAAATTGTTTGCGTTTATAACTAAGGATTAAAAATACAACACAAAGTTTTTCATAAGTTTTCCTTCAAATAGCTATAGATAAAACTCGAAGCTTCATTATAGGAAAAATTTTAAGTGCGTTTGAATTTTAAATTTTTTCGAAATCGCGTAATGATAACGATTTATCCTCAAACCAGGTATATGTATACCTATGATAATATAAAGTATTATGAATTATGATAACTACATGCAATGTTTTTGGAAAAATTGATTAACCATGCGTCCAAAAATGCGTCCTAATTGAAAAATAATTTATTTGTTTCAAAATAGAATATCTGACAATATTTTAATATAATATATCCTTGACTGACAAATCATCTCCGTTCAGAATCGTTTTTCGTATACAATGATACCTATCATTGCATTCAAATTTAATCCCATCCATTACAGTAACCTACTGTACAGCAGAGCGACATCCACGACTTACCCGCTTTTTTTTAAATATGCATCATTAACTTCCGTAGATGTAGAACGATCTTTCTCAACATATAAAACATTGTTAGCAGATAACAGAAAATCATTTCAATTGTTTTTATAACTAAAAATACTCATAACTCGCTTTAAAATTAAAATATAATAAAAAGCCCATGAGATGCCCTCGGTAATAACTCTACATTTTAAATTAACGGAGATAAACGTGATCTGCTGAGCGTAAAATTTGCTATGCTACGACGGAGACAACACATGCAGGTGCGGCGTCCTCTTAAATACAAAATGTTTATTGAAATACATTTTTCAAACTAATATTTATAATAAATAAAAACAAAACAAAATTAAATTTTTTCAAAAGTAACTTTCCTAGTTAACAAAAAAATCTATTAAAATTAAAATTTGTAAGTACTTAAAAAACGTATTTAAATTTAAAATTCACTTCTATAGATATGTCTAACAAAAAAAATTAAATTTAGATTCGATGTTATTTTTATACAATTTTGTACAATATCCGGGCGTTTTATACATTGTCCAGACATTTTATATAATAACCTTTGTATATTGTGCAATATAGATAAATTTTGTATTTATCTCGTGTTCCATTCTGTCTCGTCCACCATGTCCAATCGATAAATTAATATTATGTATAACATAAAATTATTCTCTTCATTATGTACATAATATTTAATTTTGTTATTTTCAGATACTGCCATACTGGTACAATTAACTTGTTAATATCAGCAACTTTTAACACGTTAAATTTTTTTTTGAGTTTATAATCATTCGGTTCCTTTTTCTTTGAATTGCTTTTTAATTGATTAATATGTGAAATTAATTGATCATATTTTAAGTTGGTAAAAAATGTAGTATTTAAAACTTTTTTTGTAACAAATTGTTTAAATCTTAATTAAACTTTTCCATATTCGAATAAGTAGTTAGGTATACACTGAATCAATTAACCTGCACTATACAAACGATTCGCGGTTACAAAATAGTAATTTTTAAGAATAGGTAAAAGGCCGATTATGGCACAGCACGATAAGCACTACAACTAAATATAATATAACTTATAAATCAGTAAATACAGTTATAATATATTATGTTACGTACACGTGTATAATATGTGGACAAGCGGACATCCCCAGGGATATCCCCCCACGCCACCCTTAACGCTGGCCCTATAGTAATACTAAAAGCTAGTGCTAAATATAAATTACTTCAGCTCATATGTAAACTAAAAATTAGAGTTATTCATTTTATATGCAACATCATTACATACCCAAGGCCGTATATGGTGGTGGGGGGTTTAGCCCCCCCCCCCCCCGGAAATATTTTACAACTTATAAATTTAATTTATAATATTGTATATTCTATCTCAACAAAAACACTACGTCAACTCCGTGTAAAAAAACGCTAAGTAAAAAAAAAAATATATAAATGCAATAAAATGTGTGATATAAGGTGGAATCTAAGTAAATAGTTTAATGAATAAAATGTATGTATAAATAATTAATTCAAATTTAATAAAAATTGGTTATTTATATTAATTTATAATATGAATTATTTTAACTCAAATTGATCCAATTTTGGTTTACTTAGCCGGAAACAATTTATTTATTGTAATGGTGCTTTCATTATTTATTACATAAACTATTAGTACTTGGCTATACATTTTTTAGACTGAATCTTCCGGCCAAGTAAACCAAAATTGGATCAATTTGAGTTAAAATAATTCATATTATAAATTAATATAAATAACCAATTTTTATTAAATTTGAATTAATTATTTATACATACATTTTATTCATTAAACTATTTACTTAGATTCCACCTTATATCACACATTTTATTGCATTTATATATTTTTTTTTTTACTTAGCGTTTTTTTACACGGAGTTGACGTAGTGTTTTTGTTGAGATATCATTAGTTTTTATTAGGGTCAAGATATTTTTTATTTTTTTTTCCATTATTATGATGTAATGTCTTATTTATAATTTTTTTAAGATGTTTAAACATATCGTTCTGTACAAAAGTACATTTTGTTTCCTATACTTCAGCACCCATTTTAATACTCTATCTGCAGTACACCTACCTTGAACCAGAGGCATTTTTAATTTACCAATTGATCTATTGGTACATTTTTCAATATTTAATAAAATGGAAATAACTGTTTGGATTTTGGATTCTTTCTTTTTAGTGGTACTTCATGTACCGTGTTAATACTGCACTGTTTAATAGTAGTACTATTATAACTTTCAACTACGATTTTAGATTGAGTAGACTCCTGATATTTTTTTTCCTCATATCTCGCGCCTTTTGGAGTTAAGTTACCATTTTTAATGTAGACACAATTCGACACAAATATGAAGACAGTCACAATAAAGTATTATAAATTATAATAAAGACTGTTATAATAATAATTATTATTATAACGACTATATATTATTTACCAATAAAATGCTCAATGGAAAATGATAGATAGTCGATACGGTTAGGTTTGGTGATACCACGTGCATTGAATAATAATATTATGGACACGAGACAATAACGCCGATAACAAGCTCGTACGCAGGACGCGAGACGAAAGAACGAAATTTCAAATTACGAAAACAGAATGCACCGATACCGATAACTGATAAGCGATTGTGGACCATGTTCGCGTGTTAGTATGTTGTATGTGTCAAGCGGTGGGGGGAAGCAATAGTAGTGGGAGACACACGCCGCCGTCGCAAGAATCCTCTCACTCGTCCCGTCAACATGACGCGTTTAATACGGCAGCCGGCGGCGAAAGTAATATAAAATGATCACTTAAATATCCACAGTTTTTTGATCATAACTAAAATACTATTCAACCGATTCTATTTAAAATTATAAAAGCACGTAGCCTATGATTTTCTCGATCGATTGATATCTCATTCTAACTATTTGGTTCATTTATTAGACCTACAGCCTTTAATAAAGAATACCAAAATATTAACACGTATTAAATGGGAATGTTTAGGTTTCTGTATATATACACGGTCGAGTGCTTCGCCTTCCTTTTTTTTTTACTTAGCTCGCGACACTACCGTGTCGCTGGATATAATATAAATTTACTTTAAAATAATTATAATGTAATTAACATAGTAAAATGTTTTTTTTTTAAATAAGTGTTTTTATTTACTTAAAATGAAAATATTATTTGATTTAACCCCCCAGCTACGGTCCTGATCAATACCATTACCCTAATTCACTTAAGACAAAACATCTGTTATATTAATTTATATTTATAATTAATAAGAGTTAGAATATAATTTTATTGAGTTTTTATTAGAACATTTTATTTTTTATTTTGGTTTTCTGTTTTCTAGATTTAAACTTAAGGTTCACATAAGGCATGATAAATGCCGAAATTGTTCGTAATGCTATTCTTTCACGTATCACGTCCAGTTTGTCGTACACCTCGCGTTTTAGATAAACCCGTTCAGCTTCTTGCAGTTCAGCAA
The DNA here is from genome assembly GCF_037042655.1 of Diuraphis noxia. NCBI lineage: Eukaryota > Metazoa > Arthropoda > Insecta > Hemiptera > Aphididae > Diuraphis > Diuraphis noxia. Next base: position 101,667,577 of record NW_028301711.1, on the reverse strand, counting down.
GATGCATATCCATTGACTTAACAGTCTCCTTAAATCACATATATTTATTTTATTATTATCAGTAGTATGTGCGCACGTTGAGTACACTTTTATTTTTTTATCAACATTAAAAATCATAAAAAAAACATAAACATTAAAAAAACCGACCTTATATTTTTATGTTAAAAATTACAAAAAATCTAGACATCTGTTAAAACTACAAAAAATGTAAACTATTTTTAAATGAATCTAAATTTATATTTTACCTATTAAATAATACAAAAAACATTATACATACAGTTATAATAATGATAACAGTAATTCTTCTTCATAAAATGTACCTTCTATATCATAAATTTTATAATAAGCAACATTTGATATAAAAACTTTTTCAATTGTAAATATTTCCTTCGACCAATTTGTTTTTAATTTATTTCTATATAAATCAATTATTGATGATAATCTAACTCTATCATTTATCTCAAATTTAGGTATAGAATTACTAATATCATATTTATAAACACTATTAAGTAAATAAATCTCATTATTCTTATTAACTTCAACAGGTTTCATTTTTATTGTTCTATGGTCAGTGGCGTATTTAAGGTTTTTCCGCCTCTAGGCACTTTCCAATTCGCCGCCTTCCTCCCCCTTCATCCTTCCTACAATTATTTCTAAAACGTATTTAAATATACAATTTATTATATTAAAAAGATACATTGAGATGTATGTAGATATATGATTAATTTTGAGCGAACAAAAATTAGTTGAGTTTGATTTCATCAAATGAAAAATAATTTTTCTAATTTTGTAAAAAAAAATTGTTGAAATTCGCCGTCCTCCAATGTTGCCGCTCTAGGCCCGGGCCTATAGGGCCTGTGCCTAAATACGCCTCTGTCTATGGTATGTATTGTTATATGTCTTAATCATTTTTGGCAAGTCAGAGATCCATACATTATTTAAATAAAGTACTTTCTTTAATTTATCACCTAATGTACGGTTAAAACGTTCGATCATAGAACTCTTTTTATCAGTACCAGTACTATACATTGTTATGCTATATTTGTTTAGTAATTGTTTTAAATCTTTATTATAAAATTCTTTGCCTTTATCGACATGTAACTTTTTTGGTACAACATATTTAAATATTTGTGAAAATGCTTCAGATACTTCCAATCCAGACTTGGTCTTCAAAGGTATTGAATAAACATACTTAGAAAATGTATCAATAACATTAAGAATATATTTACAACCATTATTAGCCTTATACAATGTCTTATGATTATCATTAACTTTAATTTCATTATATTTATTTCTTAAATTATAATTGGGGTCAATGTTTTTTGATTTTGGTCTATAAAAACAGTATAAATACCAAGTATCATTTATACCTCTTTGTATAAAATGTCTTGTATCAAAATGTTTTCTAGCTGGTTTAAATAACTCACAAAATTCTATGAATTCTTGTGGTTTTGATATATTGTTCTTTTTTGTATTACATTTTCTACATATTGATAATCTCCTATATTTTTTTCAATAAATTCAGGAATTCCATTATTTTTGTTTTTGTTTTACATTTCTTAGAATAATCCATTTAATTAAGATATTATTATCTATATATTTTCTCTAATTGTATTATTCGGAAGATCATAAAAAAATTCTGAACCACATACTAAACAAATATAACAAATGGTATTAGCAGGCACATCTTCATTAAAGTCTGCATGTAAGACAATAGGTACCTACTTGTTTTAGATCCATAAATTTGTGATGGCTGCCTACTCATATTAATTACAAAAAATGGTCCGGTATCTTTAAATTGTTGTGGAGTTATATACATTAAAGACAAATCTCGATGTAATCTATTATAAACATGCTTATAATCCATTAACATATCAAAAGCAATATTAAATTTTTCTTTTTTAAATTCTAAATTCATTAGTTTTTCAGGATACCTAATACTATCTATATCCAACCAAATATTCTTTAAATTACAATGATTAAACTGTATTGGATCTTTCAATTGATTATCTTACTTATCTGTTTGAAAAGCTATAATAGCAAACAAAGGATTATGGATATTTCTATACATAATACATATTTGTTATATCTTTAGTTAATGTTTTACCACTAATATTTCTATCTTCAATGCATTGCCATGATTTAAATCTAAACATATATTCATTCCTTTTAGACAGTAAAGTTAATTCATTTATCAACTTAATTTTATTCATATCATCGTAAACCACAAATGGAATCCTAATATTAAATTCATCAATAACAATTTTTCCAACACCAGCTAAATCACCTTTTTCATTTTTATCTCTAAATAAAGCATCATTATCAGAATGTCTTAAAAAACTTATTTTCAAAACCTCCTTTATATACTGGATATACTATATCTTTAAAAAATCCTAAACATAAATTAGATAATTTACCAACAGCACTAAAATAACCACCTTTATTAAATTTTGACTGAAATCCACTATTTATTGTGGGACCACTAAGATCTGCAGAATAACTAACTGTACCTTAAATTAAACTACATCTTCCAAAATTATCAATTCTGTCTATTTCATTACCGTGTTTTTTAACACAAATCCATTCAAACAAAAATGGAACAAAATTATCAACTAACAATATATTTGAACCTGCTGGGTAGTTATTACCATCTTCTTGTAAAACACGGCCAAAAATCTGATATTTTGATTTTTTAATATTTAAAAAACTATTTTCTTCCTTTATATTAAAAGTTGTTATCTGATTTGCAGAATTAAGATTAGATATAGATATAGGCCAATATACCTTATCTTGTTCACGGATAATAGCATGATCATAATTACCAAAAATATTTTCCATTTATGAGAAAAATTTTAATACAAATTTTATAATTTATAATTCTGAATAAAATCTAAACATAAATGACCACATATTGGTGGATCATTATAGTTTTGAAATTGTTCAGTGGTATAATATAAATCATCTTTTCCTAAATAATTCACAATTTCTTTAATTGGAATTGAATATCCATAAGAGTCAAAATATACTTTTTTATTATCATTTTTTAACCAAGCCACCCAATGTGAACCAGATTGATTAGAATTATTTAAATTTAATATTCCACACTCATTTTTCCAAGGTGTTGTTGGTAACTCATCTTTGATAAAACGACCTCTAAAATTCTTAATATTTTTTCCTGCATTAACACATTGGGGACGACAATTTTTTAAACCATAGTTACGTTCAGGACGAACGCCGTGTCTAACACGGTCTGTTTTTTTTAAGTATTGGAGACGACGCTATTTTTATACAGTGTAACGTTGAGGACGGTTATCGTGTTTAAAACGGTCAATATTTTTGCGTCTAAAAGACGGGCACCGTGTATTACAAGAAATCGTTTAAGTCATCGATATTTTATCTATATTTAATTTTAATATAAAGTGTATCAAAAATATCGCAATACCAAAAATTGTTTGATATTTTTATCGATTATAATATTATATTTATAGTCTTAAAAATTATAATAAATAATAATTATGATGTTTACATCATTTCCCCATCGACCATCGATTTGGTACGTTGTCTTGGGTGTTCAATTTTATTTTTTAACTGTGGTTTATTTATTCTATTCCATTTTCATGTTCTTAATTATTCGAATTATTAATTAATATAAAAATAAATATTATAAATTATAATTCACTATGGATCGCATTAATGACGATGAAATCATTCTTTTAATGGATAAATTTGCGGAAAACAGTGGTTCTGAACTCGATGACGATGATTCTGGTTAGTAAATTAAAAATTGCGATATAAAAAATAATTTTTACAAATACCAACTATTTATTATATAACTATTATCTTTTAGATGAAGATGTAACAGAGGATTTACATAAGACATACACTAATTTGGCTTCTGTTGTACCCGAATTGTATAACTACAGCGATGCATTTGATCAAAATAATCTTGAAAAATACAACGGTAATTTATAATAATAATAATAATTATTATTATTTTTTTGTTTTATAATTATTTATTTTATTATAACTGTTTATTTAATTGTTTGAGCTGTTTATTGTTATTTTTATAAATTGGTTGGAAAATTATTATTTTCTAACTGGTACCTAAATTTTATTTATTTTTTATTGATTATTAGATGTTATAGAAGAAAACGAAATTTTAGCTGTTCCGCTTAATGAGGAACAATCTACATCTGATGCACATAGATGGGGATTTGAAAGTGATGAGGAAGATGAAGATCGTCCAATGAATGAACCGGTACCTTCAAGATTACCTGTGAGTCACAGAAGACAAAGGACACTTCCGAAATGGCGACAACAAAATTCAATGCCTAAACCACATCCATTTACCAGCCATCAGTACGTTACAAACGAAGTAAGCGAAAACTCCACTGAGCTAGAATGTTTTCAACTATATTTTCCACAATGTATTGTTAAAATTATTAAAAAAGAAACCAATAGGTATGCGTTTTCAGTAATTCGTTCACTAAAAAGACGTAACGTACTAAAAAAAATTCAATTTGGCATAAGTGGAAGCCTTTAAGTATTTCCGAAGTTTATAAATTTTTTTCTATAATTTTACATATGAGTTTGGTTGAAAAACCGCATATTAAAGATTATTGGTCAACTAACTCTGTATTACAAACTACATACGCTTCGAAACTCATGAAAATTTATGTATATTTGTATTTTTTCTATGTTACACATAGCAAATAATGATAAATATATTCGTAAAGGTCAAACTGGATATGACAGTTTGTATAAAATTAGGTCTTACGTAAATTTTTTAAATGATCAAATGTCTAAATTATACTATCCGGGTCAAAATATTACTGTCGATGAAGGTGTGTGTCCTTTTCGCGGAAGAGTACATTTTAGAGTATACATGAAAAATAAACCCGAAAAATAGGGTATGAAATTATATATTGCTTCTGACCCCTTAACAGGATACACATTCAATTTTGATATTTATTCTGGGAAGGGCGAACAAAATAATTCAATAATACCGTTATATAGTCGATTATTAAAACAGTATTTTGGCAAGGGCCACATTATTTACATGGATAGGTTTTATACAAGTCCTATGGTGTTGGAGTATCTTTGGAATCATAAAACTAATGGTGTAGGAACGGTGATGGTAAATCGTAGAGGACTTCCAAAAGACACCGTAGTTAACGTGAAGTTAAAAAAGGGTGAAATGACTTTTGGTAGGAATGGTCCACAAATTTGCATAAAATGGAAGGACACGAGAGACGTTCTTATTATGTCAACGTGTCACTCGGCTGACATGGCACCTGTAAATGTGAAAGGCAGAGGAGGTCCAATACAAAAATTTAAACCCGTAGCCATCATCGATTATAACAAATACAAAACGGAAGTTGACCATGGTGATCAAATGATAACATACTACCCATTCAAACGCAAAACATTAAAATGGTGGAAAAAATGTTTTTTCATTTATTTAAAGTTAGCGTCGTTAAAAGTTTTATCATATATAAACATTATGTCTCACAAAATAAAAATCCATGTCTAAAAACGTTTATGCTCAATCTTTGTCTACAAATGGCAGAAAAAGCAGGTGAAATAATTGAGACTGACACAGGATTTGACCACAGCCAAGCTGTGTTTTCGCTGGATGGCGCGAAGCTGACAACTCGCGCCATTCCCTCATGGTCGGGGCGTCCACGTCGCGAGGAGATGGATACTGGCCGCTGCGCCTAGTGCGCAACGGCTTGCTAACACCGTACCAAAGTCACGGCGACTACTCATGACCTTAATTGGTTGGGGGCAGTCAAGCAAACTGCTGCCTTAACTGGCTGCAGTCTTGCGTGGAGAAGGACTTCCGGAGGTTGGCAACTCCGGTCGTAGGAGCCAGGCGGTGCCGAAGACCCGCCGTTATAAGGTCTTCAATGGTCGGTTAAACCAGTTGTGCCGGCCCCAGGCGCTACATGCTTGCCGTGTAGCGTCAAGTCGGACGCTTGCTAGCGGCCGCCTATACCTCGGGCTGGGAGCAACCCGCGAAAGAAGCTGACCGTCCTGCCGTGTCATTCGGTCAGGGGGCGTCGCGGGCGTAACCTGGCCTCAGGGTCGGAGGGTCGTCGTGAACGGGCGTTTAGGCGACAACCCTTAACTGGGGTGATTGCACGGTGACCTTAACTGGTTGTCGAGTGGTCAGGCTAGGCCGTATACTTAGCCGTATGCGGCCAGCGCTAGGAATGGACTTCCGGAGGTTGGCAACTCCGGTCGTAGGTGGCAGGACCACCTATGCGGACTCACATGAACAGGTTGAGTGCGCATGCAACTTGCGCTGGCCCAGCGCAGGCCAGAGGGCACAGGGATAGCCTGGCGGTAGGCTATAAAACGCAGGGAAGGCCACCCACAAACCAAACGATGAATGTGACCAAAAACTTATTTACCCCAAGTGATAATCCGGCAAATTCACGCTCTGCGGAGGCATGGACCCACGGATTTTGGGGGGGTCCAGCCGCATTCATCTCCCGGTCAGAGCCGAGCAGCCTGACTGACGGGTCTACGGACGACAATTTTGACAGTAACACTGACATAATAAAAAACATCGACTCACCCGAGGGTGTACTGTACATCGACTTCCCTTTGGGATACAGAAAGACCACGGAACTGACAAATGACTCTCTGAGACTCAGAGGCGGTGGGGATAATAGCAGTCCGCCGTCCTCTTCGTACCAACCAATTATTAAACGCAAACACCCGGAGAACAGCCCGGAATCCCCAAACAGGTTAAGCAACCATTTCAGTGACATCGACACTGTAATGAAAGCCGCCAAAGCTATTCTCGAGGAGATGGTTACGACCGGCAAAGTTGGCCGCAAATGGAACGACATGGTCTCTCATCAATTGGATGAAATCCTAATCGCAATTAGAAGGGTTGCCGAGGAAAGCGCCTTAGCTCTCGGACAAGTGAAAGCCAGACGTGAGGACCTCAGAGAGTCCTTGTCGGTAAATGGCGAACTGTATAAAGACATTGGCCTCCAAAGGGAGAGAATCCGGTCGCTTGAAGCAGCCGCCGAAAAGCTCACGGCCCAAACACAAATGCAGGCATCAGCACCAGCTAAGAATCCCTTAGGCATCCCAGGCATAGAGGTTACCCCTAAAAACTGTGAACTGATGGAAACAGATGCCATTATCGTCATAGGCTCCCCAGTATCACCCTCTGGCTCATGCACCTACACCGACGCTATCATCAACGCACCCAGTCCCAAAAGACCGAAACAGAAAGAAAATTTCCCGCCTCTTACCACACCGAGAATAGCAGGCAAGCAAAGACAGATAGCCTCAAAGGCAAACACCAGGCCTGAAGGTAGGGACGCCCGTGAGGTATTGACCGACCGTCGCAAAAGTACTGTCAACCGCGAAAGCCACGATAAGCGTAAACAGCTGGCATGTAACACTGCGACAACAACAAGATTTATCACCACATGTGAGATCCCATGGATTGACCTTCGAAAATCTATTGAGCAGAAAATCTCACAGGTGAAGCTTCACACGGTCAAAAGCAGAACTGGCCTCGTTCTCTTCCTTAGCGACGAAGAGACGGCAAACGCGCTCAAAAGGACGAGCAACCTTGGGGAAATTAAACCCCTTATGCCCCGTATCATAATAAGAGGCGTCGAAAGCCAGCTAGAACAGGCCGAAATACCGTGGGCAATAGTTAACCAGAACTCGGAGCTAGGACTCCGTGATGAGGACAAGGAAAACATTTCGCCTCTTTTCAAGCTTGGCCCAAGAGATGCTCATACGGTAAATTGGATTCTGGAGGTCAAACCGTCCACCTTGGCGAAGCTTGAAAGTAAAAACATCCACATAGGCATGATGAGATGTAAAATTAAACTATGGGACAAGAGTCCGCAATGTTACAAGTGCCAGAGGCACGGACACACAGCCAAATTGTACCGGGCGGACAAGCCAGTCTGTAGGAAATGCGCTGATGAACACGACTCTCGCGAGTGTAGATCCGAGAGCGTGAAATGTGCAAATTGCGGCGGCAACCACCAGGCCAGCAGTAAGTCCTGTAGGGCCATACAACGGGCGTCAGATCGCACCTTGCGACGAACCGACTTTGGCACGGCGTCTGCTAACATGCGACAGGGTGCACCTATCAATCATAAACCTAAATGAATAATATAAAATTGCACAGCTCAACATAAACGGCCAACGCGTAGCCTCGATGCAACTGCGAGACTACTGCGGTAAAAACAAGGTTAACCTAGTACTAATACAGGAACCTGTTGTCCAGTCAGGAAAGATATACGGCTTTGAGGACTGTAGGGCAATAAAAGCTGAAAGCCCAGGTGCAGCGATCGTCATCACAGACAATAACCTTTAGGCGATCGAGCTGACCCAGCACGTGTCTACCCACGTAGCTGCAATAAAAGTAGGACATGAGTCACGATCCGTGATTATTGTCTCCGCGTACTTTAAATACAGCCTGTATACACATGTCTTTACAGAAAAACTGAGGACAATTCTCGATAGCAGTGCCGAGACCATAATTGGTGCCGATACGAATGGACACTCGCCGAGATGGCACAGCGCCGACCGAAACCAAAGAGGCCGCATGGTTGAAAACCTCATAGATGACTTCAACTTAAATGTAATAAATACCCCAGGTAATATCGATACCTATGCTCGCCACGGCATGGGAGCCTCTAACATTGATGTCACGCTTAGCACACAAAACATGGCTAACGCCATAACGGGTTGGCAAGTGATCGACGCTACGGACAGCGACCATCGATTACTTAGCTACACGGTAGACATAAAGCATAGAAGGACTCAAGACAGCATACGCTTCAATGTGCGCAAAGCGGACTGGGACTCCTTCTCCCAGGAGCTAGCAAGCAGTGTCTTGACAGTCCAGACGTTAACGGGTATAGACGAACATGCGGCCACTTTGAGTGAGGCTATTACCGCTGCCGCAAAGAAATCGATACCAATAATAACAGGCAGACGCTGGACAATACAGAAACAGCCGTGGTGGACGGATAATCTCACCGCAATGAGGATAAAGCTCAATTTGGGCAAAAGACAGGGCCTAATGAAAAAAGACAGGCCAACATATAATCGATTGAGAAACGATTACCTCCACGAGATCAGACGCTCCAAAATGGAGTCATGGAGAAAAATGTCATGTCAAATAAATTCAAACACTTGGGGCAAAGCTTTTAAATATGCCAAAAACGGTCCTCGCACGGTTAATGTAACAAGCTCTCTGAGAAGAACGGATGGTACACTCACCGAGACGCTAGATGAGACTATGAAAGTCTTACTAGACATGTTCGTCCCCGCGGACCCAAAACAGAGAGGGTACCTACGACAAGGACCGCTCGACCAACATATCCCAGTTGAAGAGCAACAAGTTAAAAACGCGGTATGGCGGATGAAACCGTCAAGAGCTCCAGGACTAGACGGTATAACGGCTGGTATGTTGAGGAAAGCTTGGCCCATTATCAAGGTCACAACAACTCACCTAATGAATAGATGCTTGGAAAATGCCAGCTTCCCTGATTGCTGGAAGGTCTCTAGACTGGTAATAATTCCTAAACCAGGCAAAAAGGATAAATCTAGTCCTAAATCATACAGGCCGATCAGCCTCCTACCAACGCTGAGCAAAGTGCTGGAAACACTAATAATAAGTAAAATCGAAATCGAGTCCTCGCACAACGCCATTGGCAACCAACACGGTTTCGTTGCAGGCCGTTCTACTATCACGGCTATGGACTCGTTGTATAGCTGGGCAAATGAGTTGAAATGTAGGCACGTATTCGGAATCTTTCTAGATATCACGGGAGCGTTTGACAACGTCAAATGGTCTCCGATCTTGGAAAGATTACATGAAATTGGTGCATCACTCAGGAGCGTCTGTATGATAAATAACTACCTGACCTTACCAACACCTCAAGACACCAGCTGCAGTCGCCAAGTATTATTATTTCCCCCAAATACCCCTTCTTTTTGTCCGATTATATATGCATCTATAATTTTTCTCGTACACTCATTTTTTTCTTTCTTTCTTCTTTCTCTTTTTAAAGAAATGGCCGGTAACCGCGTGTCGGAGCCGTAGCTTTATATTTCTTTTTTTGTTGCAGTATTACATATTATATAATATTATACGAGTATTATATTTCTTCCCTGTGTTATGCACTCTGCCATGTGCCAAATTATATTATATTATATATTGTTTTTTTTGTATTATGCACTCTGCCATGTGCCAAATTATAATATTATATTATATTTTTTTTCTGTATCATCATGCACTTTACAATGTGCTAAATTATTCTAAAATATATCTTGTTTTTGAGTTGTAATTGCCATGTAAAATACAATCATATCACTACCTTACATGTTGCCACATATTTTCTTTTATTAATATTATTTTTATTTACTGTTTTCCCTTTTAAATAAATCTTTGGGATTCATTTCCCACTGTGTGTATCAAAACCCATAGATTCTACCGACATGTCCAAAAGACACCACGCGGTTCGGTCTATGGGTCATCACATAAGTGTTCCCCTTGTGTGATGGGTGGTCAGTAAGCCCTTAAAAAGGCCGAAAGCTCACACACAGAATAAGACAATTATATAACCTATTATAATACCTATTTACTGATATCGAGGTGATTATTAAGAAAATTCACATTTCATGAAAAACCCTGACATTTTCCAATATTGAAAAAAAACCCCCAACATTTTTATTTAAGCTTAAAAAGAGGACATGTCCGGGGAAAAGAGGACGTCTGGTAACCCTATGACGTGACACAGGATTTGAGTCAAATAATATAGATAGGCTTACTGGTAGACATTTTATTAAAAAAAATTCCGCCTACCCCAAAGAAATCTAATCCTCGTAGAACGTGTAAAGTGTGCTCCAAAAAAATTAAAACAGGTATTTTAGATAGATGTAAAAAAGAAACATCATATTATTGGCCTATTTGCAATGTGCCACTTTGCATTGACAATTGTTTTGAAATGTACCACACAAAAAAACAATATTGGTAAAAATATAATTATTATTATTACATTATTATAGGTATTAACGTACTATCTATATATTTATTGGTTTTTTTTTTAATAATTTATTCATTTTTTACGTAACATTGTTTTATATTATATAATATTCTATGTAAATACTGTTAAACATATTCATTCAATAGGTCAGGAGTTCATTTATTATTTATTAATGTTGTCATTGTTAACGCTGAATAATAATAAAATTATAAATATTACCGGTCGCGGAGGACAGCTGGTCACACACACACACACATAATTATTACCGTTATAATTTTTGTTTTATTTTTGTATGTTTTTAATTGTATCCCGTGTGAATTATATAATATATAGATAACCGCCGCTATAGCACGCCGCCGGATCGGCTGCGCGAATATTATTAGCACGGCCGCCGTGACTTTTGTCTCGTACCGTACGTTGTTCCGACTCCATATCATTGCGTACTTAATAATATTATTTTATAAAGTTTTTATTCAAAGGTTTTACCATCATTTTTTTTATATATATAATTGTCGCACCAGAAGGGCCTTACACTACAATTATTGTTTTTTTCTTGGTGCTAATTGCTAAAGGCGTCTGATATTCATATTATTTACTATTGTAAGCCATAAAGGCCAAATATTATTATATTATTGTTAATTTGTTGTTATTGCCGTCGTGTATTATTTTATATTATTTAGCACAGGACCAGCTGGCCAGTCTGCGCTCCACAAATTGTGAGTTTTTCTTATCACTACTATTTACTATTTATTTAATGATTATACTTATTTTTACTCTGTTGGGCCAGAAGGGCCAAAATATTATATATTTATTTGTCAACCATAAGGGCTGCACATTTATAATTGTATATTTATCTTGTTTAGCCATAAGGGCTTGATTTATTATTATTATATTATTTTTATTGTGCCATAAGGGCTATACATATTTATTATATTCTGTCGTGCCACAAGGGCCGTGCATTATTTATATTTGTATTGATTACTTTTACACGAGCATCAGTTCTAATAGCTGTGTTTATTATTATTTGATTTATTCGTACCATAAGGACCGCATACTATTCTTTATATTTACAGTAATTACTGCAAGCTTGTACAATATAATATTATAATTTATTCTGTTGGGCCAGAAGGGCCACAAATATTACCTTTGTTTTGTCCAGCTATAAGGGCTGTTATTTATTATATAGTATGTTGTATACATTTGTGTTGCTGTGATTTTATTATATATTTGTGCAATTATTATTATTGTGTATTATACAGCAACAGCAACTTATTACTAGAAACTTTGTTACCATTTATTATTATTTGTTTTATTGTACACACCCATATATATACACACATAACACAAATAATACACGTAAAACACAACACGCACTACATAGCTCGACAGTATTTGCCCGGCATTCCCGAACACTGCTGTTCGAGCTATTACACCAATACACACCCAGCTAGTCCTCGCACATTTAAGATCTAGGTGGTAGTGGTGAACAACAAAGGTGTCCGGGATGCGCATATTATTTTTATATGCTTCCGGCCCTAACAGTCATTATTTTGATTAAAAAAATGTTAATGTTAAGAAGGTTATAATGTATGTTTATTGATATTTTAATTATTTCAATTTTTATGTACGAAGAATGAAATGTGTATATTTTTATTATTATGATTATAAAGTTAGAAATATAACATGTGTCGTGACTCGTGTTTTACATAAAAATAATATTATTAAAAGAAAACAATTATACCATTATATTTTTAGTCTTATTCTCGAATCATCTATATTATACTCGTATTTATATTTTATAATAAACAGACAAGACAAAATAAATATCTTGGTCGACTTTTTGTTTTGAACATTGGAGTTGTCGTATTAAGCCATGTATTACTGATATCCGGTTTTAGACTACGATATTTATTTTTAGACCTATTTTTAGATCAACACTCGGAGAGTTCGATAAAAAAAAAACAAGATAATCGCATTATTCAATAGCGAGTAAACAACTAGAGAAAACATGTGAAAATTGCTCGTCCACACAACAAATAATTGGCGGGAAACGACCGTCTGTACGCATTAAACACGTGCGCCGCGTTATACGCGGCGTTCGTCCCCAACGTATTACCATTAGGGCCCTTTAGACGAACGCTTTTTTTGGCGCGCCAATACTACGCGCCAAGCATGCAGTCAGTCGCGGCGGATAGGCACGTAGCGCGCCAAGAGTGTGGTAGCAAATAAACGAACACTCCAGGCGCTCGATCTTTACTGGGAATGTAGGAAAGCGTGGCTGTGTAAAGGCTAAAACTGTGTCTTTCACGCACGCATGGCGTGGCGTGTGGCGTGTTGAAAATATAAACACTTTTGCAGTGAATTATCAGAGGATTGGTTTGTTATCACAAAAATAATAAATATAATTATTTTAAATTATTTGTTTCATTTATTTCAAGTCTGAAAAGTTAAAGCTTGATTTAACCACTCAACTGAAGTAAGTATAAGTATAAGTACTGAAACCCCTCCAAGAGTTTGTTAAACATTTGTAGCGTCTCCAAATTTAAAACTAACAAACCAACTTCTCTTTTGGTAGTAAAATAATGATTTTTAATAATATTTTAATATTATATTTTAATAATAACTAACAAATAAGTGTCTAATTAAACCAATTAAATCAATTTATTAATACTAAAGAATGTACAAACAACATAATAAAAAAAAGCAATTGGCAATCGCATGTGCTGCTATAAGTATAATCACAACAAAGCAAAGAAAAAAAAGATCACAATGGGTGAAAAATTGGAAACTGGGTCATAGTATACGACGTTGACGCTGAACTTACAGTTGAAGATATCGCGTCTCGTCTGGTAACACTGAACCCAGAACTAGGGCTAACCGCAGACGAAGTCAGCACGATGAATGTTAAGCACAAACTGGGCCCTAGGGCAGAGAGTACCACGCATTGGGTGATAGAGGTCCCGTCAAATCTTCTACACAAGCTGGAGAATAAGTCAGTAATTTGGAACTAACTAAGTGTAGGGTCAAACTGCACCAAGGCATCCCACAGTGCTTTAAATGCCAAGGCTTCGGGCACACGGCACTAAAATGCGTGCAAGAATTACCTATATGCAGGCACTGTGCGAAGCAACATGACAGCAGAGACTGCACTGACAAGAACAAGACAATCGGCACAAACTGAAGAGGCGACCATAAAGCCTCTAGTGCCACCTGTAAAGCCAGGAATAAAGCGCTACAGAGTCTGCTCAGGCGTACAAACTTTGGCACCTCAGAATGATCACTCCCATAAAAATCATACAGCACAACGTTTGTAGGAGCAGGTTTGCCTCCCTGCAGCTCAGAGATTACTGCACCGAAAATGAGGTCGACATGGTGCTGCTGCAAGAGCCATTAATTGCCAATCACAGAGTATATGCATTTGAGGAATACAGACAGACCCATTGGGGAGACCTTGCCGGAGCAGCAATTATATTCATAAACAAAGACCTGCGTGCACTAAAATGTCGCATTATAACACAGAATATGTAGTATTCGCTAAAATCTGCAGTGACAGCAACGATAGACACGCAGTAACAGTGGTGTCGGCATATTTTAAATACAACATGCCGACACCTTACTTCATCGAGAAGCTGCATGATATACTCGAGAGCAAGACACGCGTACTGATCGGCGCAGATATTAACGCGCATTCACAATTATGGCATTGTCCAAGTCGAAACGAGAGAGGCAGACTCGTCGAGGAAATGGTAGAAGACCACGACCTCCAGATTGTAAACCGTCCGTCGTCACTCAAGACATATGATCGCGAGGGTATGGGGTCATCGAACATTGATGTAACACTCACCACGCCCGCCATCTCGGGGCTTGTCAAAAGATGGTATGTCATAAACAGCACAGACAATGACTACAATACTGTAACGAGCTGTGACTTTATCTATATTTACTTATGAGTCCCTGGTAGTAATATCATAATAATAATGCTGGAGAGCAGCGGCGTAGTGCTAATAATAGTCATAATACATCTGACACTATATATCTCACTACTCATATAAATATTCTATATTATATTATATATAAATAGGCCACTCAGGAATTGTGTGTTTTATGGAGATCGTGTTACAATGTTTTATATAAGGAACATCCGGTTAACTGTCCGTGTAACCACAAGCCACAGTCACACGCACCATATATGGCCATGAGAGTTACGTAACATAGATATGACCACTGGAGTAGGGACTAGGGATTTCTCTACGAGAGGAGCTCGTAGACCGTACGATAGTCAGACGAACTTACCAACAACTAGCGACTGGAAGCTGAACACACTAGAAGTCACATCTCGTTATTACCATTAAATAAATTAATTGAACTTAGTCATTTTTTCAATATTATTAATTATTGGACTTGTAATAAATAAAAATATTATTCAAAAAACATCAAGTGTTGATTATTCCATTCAACTTCTTGACAATCCTAGAAGGGCTCGTTACAATTTGGCGCTGTGGACAGGGTTGTTTCAAGAGGGAAAAAGAAGAATACTTAGAATATTTTTGAAATTATTTTCGAAAATTTTTCTTCTTTCTACTTCTAACGGAGGTAATTCATATCCGATCACTGTGAGAAGACAGGCCATCTTCCCACGACTCCGTGAAAACGAAAACCCAGCAGTAGCAGTCAAGGAAAATCAAGAAATAAGGATGGCATCATCATCATCATCCGTCAATTCAGTCGCTTTGGTGTGAGTATTAGAATAAAGTTGTGAAAATTAGTTTGTTCGTCTCCTATGGTATTATTGACCATAGTATAGTTTTAATTAAGGAATAAGATTGGGGAATAAATAATAATATTAGTTAAAAAATATAATAACAGGAAAACAATTATAATAATAATTTATTAAATTAAAAAAATTTTTTTTTAAACGTTTTATTGAAAATAAATAAAATTCTAAATTACGCAAATTTAATTTAAATTTCTACGCTAAATTTTTAAAATACTTTTAAGTATACTTTTAATACTTTAAATAATTTAAATATTTTAATAATTAAATTTAATTTAACATAATATAAAGAATTAAATAAATAATAAAATAATAAAGAAAAGGCAAATTAAAATAAATATAGTAATTAAATTAAATTAATTATTTAAAACAAGTTTAAATATAACGAAATAATTAATGAAATAATTTTAAAACTAATAAAAAATAGTTCAACAAATTGTAAAATTTATAAATATAAGAATTTATAAAGAATATAAAGAATAATATAAATAATATAAAGAATTTTAATTCGTTCGCGTATTTATTTTTATTTTAAAAAAAAATATAATAATAAAATTTTTTATAGTGTACACTGTACACTAAAACATAAAATAAAAATAAAAATTATTTTTATTTATTTCCCTAGTTAACAATTGTTGTAACATCGAATTGAGAATTTATAATTGAGAGAATTTAATAATAAAGAATATTGTGAAATTGAGAATTATTGTGAAGAATTTATATTTTTTTAAAGGCAGAGAAGTCCTTATATTTTATTTTGAGTAAAAGAGAATTATTATTGAGAATTTATTGAGAATTAATTAATTATTGTTATAAAGGCCGTGAAGTAAGTCCTTATATTTTGTGAATTTATTTGAAGACAGTTGAAGTCTGTATTTTTAAAGGCCGTGAAGTAAGTCCTTATATTTTGTGAATTTATTTGAAGACAGTTGAAGTCTGTATTTTTGATTTTTATAGGCCGAGTAGTAAGTCCTAATATTTTGTGAATTTATATATTGAAGTTATATAGGCCGTGAAGTAAGTCCTGATATTTGAGAATTTTTTTTTAGACAATTGAAGTCTGTGTTTGAATTTATTATTGTAGGCCGTGAAGTAAATCCTGTTATTTTGTGATTTTTTTTTGAAGATAAATGAAGTATATTGTGAATTGTTTAATTGGAATTAATTTTATAAGGCCGGAATAAGTCCTTTTTGTAGAAATTTTGTGTATTATTGAGATTTAAATGAATTAAAGAGAATAATAATAATAAGGCCGTAATAAGTCCTTAAGTAAAAAATTTATAATTGTGAGAGATAATAAAAGAAAATAAAATATATAAAATAAATAATAACGAATATTGTTATGTGTAGGAATTTATGAGTTTAATAATTTTGAGTTGAATAAAAAATTATATATAATTATATATAAAAATATATAATAATAATAATATAATAATATATATATATAAATTATATATAATTATATTTAATATAATTAGTAAAAATAAATAAATAGGAAATAGAATTAATAATTAATTTGAAGCGAATAAATAATAAATTATAATTGATAGTAAGTTGAAAAATTTGAGTAATTAAATTATTTACGTATTAGAAGTATTAATTGAATATGATAAGACAGATTAATGAATAAAGAAAATAATACATTAGAAGTTAAGGAAACAGATAGTAAAAATTTATTAACGGAAGAATTACAGGAAATTAAGGAACTTGTAAAAACTGAACCCACTAATGTTACAATTGATAATAAAAACGTAGTAGATATTAAAGATAATAAAAATAACGATAAAGTAAAAATAGTTGAAAGTGAAATATTAATTGATTTAAGTACAGAAGAAGGTTATCAATATTCAGTAGATTTAGATAGGGAAAAATATTTGAAGTCATTAAGGGAAAAAGATTTATTAAATACAAGTATAAGACCAATTTTAGTTAACGAGATAGAGTTACGACAAATAGGAACACGTACCAAGAAAGGGTTAATACATACTCAATTAGAACCAACTAAACGTAATACAAGGAAGGTAAATAAAATGGCTACAGTTACTAAAGTTTCTTTAGACAAGGTTACAGGTATGATACCCACATGTACAGGTGAGCGTGATGTACATCAATTTATAAGAGCTTGCGATTTAGCATGTTCAATGGTAGACAAGGAGGAATTATCGATACTTACTAAATTTATAAATACGAAATTATTTGATAAAGCATTAGAAGTGTGTAGATATAGGGACGTATCAGAGTGGGAAGGAATAAAATTAATTTTGTTAGACGCTTTTGAACCACAGAGAACAGCATCTTTACAGGTAGCGTTAAATTCGGTAAGAATGAGAAATAATGAGGACGTTAGTTCTTATGCACATAGGGTAGAACAATTATATTTTAATTTATGTGTAGTTAGTACAAAAGACAAAACGCCTGAGCAATCTACCGTAATAAATGACCAATTAAAGGAACAAACATTAGTAGTATTTTTAAAAGGTCTAATTCCAAGTTTAAGAACGATAGTAAAATCACGTAATCCTCCTACACTTGAATCTGCTATGCAGTTAGCTAAAGAGGAAGAATCCGAACTTACATCCGATTATGACGCGTATCAGTATTATGGGAACAATAACGCGCGAAATGGAAATGATGATGGTGGAAATAATAGGCGAAATAACAATAATTTTGAAACATTTAATAATAGGTACGGACATAATAATAACAGAAATTTAAATAATAGTAATAGACATTTTAACACTAATAATTATCCGCGACAATCTTATAATCAAAGACCGAACAACAATTTTATTAGACCACAATTTAATCAAAACCAAAATTTTAATAGACTAAACAATAATCAGAATCAAAATAATTTTAATAATAATAATAGATTCCCACCACGTAATAATAACTATAATCGCAATAATAATAATTATCCAAATAATAACGTATTGAGTAATATAAGCTGTTACCAATGCGGAGGAAACCATTACGCACGGGATTGTATGCGAGCGCGAGGTATAAATAATACGCGTAATCCCAATGCACATAATAATTTTACGCGACCAGCAATACATCATAATACTGGAGTTGTAAAATGTACATATTGTAATATAGTAGGTCATGATATATCGAGATGTTATAAGAAACTAAATTCGGAACAAACTAATAATTTTTCGGGAAACTTAAATCGATCGAACGAGGCAAGTGGCGCTCGCCCGATAAATTTAATAGCCGCTGTCGAGGAACAAGATGCTTATACTTTGTAACTGTTATAAATGATAATCATGTGTCATGCCAAAGTGTTAATATAAAGAAAGAATTTATAGATTTACTTTTAGATACTGGAAGTGATGTTAATTTAATAAAATTTAGTACTTTGATACCAGATACACCAGTACATGAAAATAATTATTCGAGGTGGATGTAGGAACTTTCGATAAGAAGGGAAGATTACTAAATCTAGAAGAAACTCATGGATTAATATGTTCAAAGAACCATAAATTAACTTATGCTCATGACCCTCGTACAGACGTAATCTTAACTAAATGTATATTTGATTTCATGGTTAGAAAATATAAATATGAAAACCTCATAAGTCATTTTTTGTAAAAAAAATAATAGTATAAAAATAATAATAGTATAAATAAATAAGAATAAACAGATAACATTTAAATAAAATAGTAAGAATCAGTAAATAAATCATAATGGATAGGAACAATCAATTATTGCAAGAAATAAATATAAATTTAGCTATACAAACACACATTAATCCAAACCAAGGAGAATGGTATAATTTTACAACTTGTTTTGATTATCATATAATAACTGCAAATGAATCTATATTAGTACCGTATGAAGATAAAGAAATTTTAGAAATAATAAATTCTATAAAACGATTTTTAGTAGATATGATGATAAATAGAAATTTAAATAATCCTATATGTATGGAATTAGCCAGATTTATAGAAAGGGTGCCAACCGCCAATGATATGTTATTCTATGAAAGATAAAATAATAAATCATTTTAGACAAATAATTATGAATGGTCAATAATATTAAGAAAAAATTTTATAATTTACTAATCAATTTATTATTGTAATTAAAGGAAAATATTATAATATGTATTAACTAACAAAACTATTAATCAACTATTATTGTATAACAAAACTTATATACCATTGTAAAAATATATATGACATTATATAATTATTATACTAACAAAATATTTATTGTAATTAATCAACAAAATTATATATATAAAAATATGTAATATGTAATATGTATAAACATATGTAATCTGTAATTTTATAATATTATCAACAATAATTGTAAACTTTGTAAGCTGGATAGTTTGATATCTAGTCATATTATTGAAATTGTAACAATGAATTTTAAGCTTTTTGTAGTTCTATGATGTTATAGCCCTACAAAAACCTTTTTTTAGCGGTGAGGTGTAACGAGCTGTGACTTTATCTATATTTACTTATGAGTCCCTGGTAGTAATATCATAATAATAATGCTGGAGAGCAGCGGCGTAGTGCTAATAATAGTCATAATACATCTGACACTATATATCTCACTACTCATATAAATATTCTATATTATATTATATATAAATAGGCCACGCAGGAATTGTGTGTTTTATGGAGATCGTGTTACAATGTTTTATATAAGGAACATCCGGTTAACTGTCCGTGTAACCACAAGCCACAGTCACACGCACCATATATGGCCATGAGAGTTACGTAACATAGATATGACCACTGGAGTAGGGACTAGGGATTTCTCTACGAGAGGAGCTCGTAGACCGTACGATAGTCAGACGAACTTACCAACAACTAGCGACTGGAAGCTGAACACACTAGAAGTCACATCTCGTTATTACCATTAAATAAATTAATTGAACTTAGTCATTTTTTCAATATTATTAATTATTGGACTTGTAATAAATAAAAATATTATTCAAAAAACATCAAGTGTTGATTATTCCATTCAACTTCTTGACAATCCTAGAAGGGCTCGTTACAATACGCTAGCATATGAATTGAGACTTAAGCGCAGACATGGTCAAATCGGAAAGAGTGTTCAAAACCAGGATGGCAGACTGGGACAGGTTCAACTATGAACTACTAAGCCGAAGGCAGACAGTGAAGGACACATGCATAAATACATACGCAGACTCCATTGTAACGGTGATACAAGAGGCAGCTGCGTTATCAATTCCAGCACGAAGCTAAAGAGCACGCTGCAAAGGAAAGCAGCCTTGGTGGAATGACGCACTGGCCAAAGAAAAGGGAGATCTCGACAGATGCAGGCGTGACAGATTGTATATAACTGATAAACCGGCATATAATAGGAAACGCAACGCCTACCTAAAAGGAAATCCGATCTGCCAAGATGGTCGCTTGGAGATCTTTTGCTAATGATATTAACATAAACACATGGGGAAATAACCTTGAGCCATAACCTTTAAATGGGCCAAAAAAGGCTCAAGCCGCCCATCTATCCCCAGCACCATGCAGGATGCGGATGGTAAAATGACCACTAACTGGGATGAGACTACAGAGCTGCTACTGAGCACATTTTTTCCGGCTGAAGACAAAAAGGTAGCCATAGCCAGAGAAGGGCCTCTCCAACCATATGACAGGATAGTCGATGAAGATATGGGTCAAAGCGGCTATATGGCGGATGAAGCCGTCCAAAGCACCCGCCCAGATGGTCTCAAGGTAATGCTCCTTAGAAAAGCATGGCCTGTTATGGGACAGGACATTACACGGCTCTTCAGCAGATGCTTGAATGAAGCCACTTTCCCAGAACCCTGGAAGATGGCCAAACTAGTGGTAATCCCTAAACCAGGAAAGAAGGACCTGGCCAGTCCAGGATCGTACAGGCCAATAAGCTTGCTGCCCACTCTGGTCAAAGCGCTAGAGACGCTGGTCATTCAAGACTTGGTAGACGAGACTAACTTGGACGACTTTAAACAACAGCACGGATTCGTCGCTGGCAGATCGACTATTACGGCCATTAGAGATGTCTATAACTGTTCGGCATCAAACAGGCACAGATATGTATTTGGCGCTTTTCTGGATATCACTGGGCCCTTCGATAACGTGGGGTGGTCCCCAGTGCTATCAAGACTGGAATAGCTAGGTGCATCCTTGCGAACCCTCAGGATGGTCCACGGATACCTTAAGGACAGGAAGGTAAGACTCAATCTAGAGGGACAAGACCATGTAAGGTTCTTGGAGAGAGGGTGCCCGCAAGGATCACAGCTCGGGCCCACCCTGTGGAAGGTCGCTATGACAGTGATAGGCGAGATACCACTTGAGGAAACAACAAACTTAACAATATATGCGGACGATATCACCATATTGACGGGTGCGGCCAGGCCACCAACGGCTCACAAAAGACTTGAGTTGTACCTGGACGGGGTACTCTCATGGGCAGATACATATGGACTGAAGTTCTCACCAGCCAAGTCACAATTAATGACAATCAAAGGCGGCTTGAAACCAAATTACGCGGTAGGATTTGGTACAAGAGCGGACACGCCAAGAATTAGAGCAAGCGAGACATTCAAATACTTAGGGGTAACTCTGGACCCAAGGCAGAGTTACTGGGACCACATAGAGTCCCTAAAAGGAAAAAACAATGACATATACAAGCGTCTAAGGAAGATGACGTCTGCAAATTGGTGCATGGGCCGGAACTCGGCTAAGATCATCTACCGAGCAGTTTTTCTCCTAACCTATGCAGCAGAGATCTGGGAGAAGGCCTGTCTCATGAAGAAGACAATTAGAACGCTAGGGAGCATGCAAAGAGACCCATTACTGGCCATTAGAATTAGCTACAAAACGGCATCAACCAACTGTCTGTCAGCGGTGGCGGGTGTCCTCCCGCTAGATCTCGAAGTCAGAAGAATAGCGCTAGCACGCAGACTAAAGGCGAACGAAAAACAGTCCAATGATTATGACGAAGGAGTTAGCGAGCTCATGGAGCTATGGCAAGATCGGTACGACGCCACCGACAAATGGGAGTGGACCAAGTATATGATACCAAACTTGATCCAGAGATGTACCCTCCCCCTCTAACCTAACCTGGACCATTATACTACACAGTTCTTGACGGGCCATGGGGACTTCAAAAGTAAACTTTTCAGCTTCAAGCTGGTCCAAAGCCCCAACTACAAGTGCGGTAATGGTGCAGAAACGGTGCGCCGTGTACTACTAGCATTCAGAAGAAACAAAGAACACCTAGACACCCTAGTCAGAATAATGACCGAAGAAGGGGAAACATGGCCACCAGAAAGCGGGGCTTCCTGTCAACTAGAAGGACATACGAGGTATTAAGGACGTTAAGCGAGAAGAGTCTCAAAAACAGATCTGGTAGGTAAGAGCTATTACGGTCAGGACGCTGCCTTACCAGGAGGCAAAAGGCACTAGACTCGGGGCGGCACGGGTGAGCACGCAAGGCGTAAGCGGCACAAGCGGCGGGCCACGCTCGAGCGCGTCCTGACCAGGGGCGTGCTCACGCGTCAAAGGAAGACGGGGAGTCGGGCCCTTTAGTCAGGGCTGAGGACAGAATTCAATTACAGTACTCCCTGCTTGTCGTAAAAGGCGACTAAAAGGGACTGGCCAGACGGGGCCTCCGGGGACTAGGGCGTCCGCAGGGGTTCTGACCGCGATCTCGAGAAGAGTGGGTCGAACTCTATGGAGAGGCCTAAGGGAGGCGGACGCACCGAAACCTTCGGGGACTAGGGTGTCGAGAGGTTCTGACCGCGACCTCGAGAAGAGCCTCTTCGGAGAGGCCTCAGGGAGGCGTAGAAACACAGCAAGGCTACCGAGCCTCTAACTTGGGGGTCGCGGCCAGCGCGCCTGCAGTGAGCGCTGCCCGGTGAGGGCCCACCGTGAGCCCGTGGTACACGGCCCAAATCTCGGGAGGATCACAGCTGAGGCCTAGTGCTGACGAAGCTCGGTCCCACCATCCCACCATTGATGTGTGACACTAACGGGAACGAGAGTGGTACTTTGGGATGTGGAGGAGCCCCGAGGCGCCGAGTGGATTGGTGTCGTGCCCTAACATGACGGTCGCGTACCGGCTCCGGTCGTTAGGTTGGCGTTTGCGGATTGGTTTCGGAGTGGCTGTAGACGGAGCTACTATGTGGTAAAAAGACCAAGCTTGGTCTAGGGGAAGGTTTCCGAGTGAGAATACTCCTTAGCGGCCACCCAGCCTACCGAAGGGGCTATATGCCAGGTTAGGTGGCGAAGGGCACGTGTACGCCTCAGCCGAACGGTACGGGTGAGCTCTCTCCCGACTTCGGTGGGAACGGGAGTCCGCCCGGTTCTCGTGGTCCTTAGACGACGCGCGGCCGGCGGTCGGTGGGTAACGCCGCCGCACGTCAACCGTGAACCTCCGCGGCTCTCGACTAACGCATAGCGCTAATGTGAGGTCCGCGGTTGTAGCCGCAAGGCACCAAACCCGGGAGTCCTCGTGTCTTAACTTATGTTTGACCTGACCTTGTAATGTAATTACATGTGTTAAAGGAAAATACCCACGGCTCCGCATGACGGTTACCGGGGCACCTATGAGGAAAAATGGGGCATAAATAGAAATACGTTGTAGTGATACATAATCAAAATGAAAAAAAAAGAAAAAGTTGTGATACATAATCAAAATGAAAAGGGGGGAATGTTGGGGGAAATAGTTTTGTACGTTACACAAATGATGATGATGATGATGACTTGAGTTGTGGCTGGATGACGAAAGTGTGGATGACCGACGGCTGGGATAGGCTGGCCAGTTGGCCGTCGACCCTCAAGACACGTGGTCGACATGGCCCATCGGCGTCGGTCACTGAAAAAAAACCGAGGCTTCGCCCGACATCGGGCCCGACGTTGTCGCTTAGCCCATCATCTCGTACATTACGAGTATGGATGACAATACAAAAAACTATAAATTGACTATTGACCACGAGGTTGATCGGACCGCAGAATGAGTGGGCAGGTGGTGTTCGTTACGTCTTGTCGAGAATACGTTGGTTTAAAAAGTGAAGATGGCTGGCGAACGGTGTCCGGTCGCTGGCCGTTGTTGTCGCAATTGATGTTGTAGTAGGGAAGGTCAGGGTAGGCGTATTGCGGGATTTTACAATAATATGGGTAATTAAGATAATTGCACTGCGGCGATCGCACCGACGGACGCGACAGAGGCGCCGACGGCAGCCGATGACGACATGTTACGGTGACGACAGTGAACACTGATGCAGGCGGGGAGGTCGGGGATCAGTTATTGCATAACATAGTGGTAATCGCGGGCACGCTATTATATTAATGGGACGGTCACTGGCCGACAGGTATGCTGATATTCTAGGTATTAGGTATACCCAGTGGTTTAATAATAATAATAAGGCCTGAAATTCTGTGACGTTACAACCTGCAATAAAAAATAAGATGGGAACTATTCAGTCTGTTATTGGTATTTTTTTCTAACTCCGCAAAAAGAACAGAAAAACTTAAGTCTGTTATAGAAAATAATGGAATTTCAGAATCTAACGAATACAGTTCTATTTAAAAAAGATAACTTAAAACTATACGAGTATGTGAAACCCGATGGGTTGAAAAGCACACAGCTTTAATGACTTTTAAAGAATTGTATCTGTATATTTTTTATTGCATTAGGAGAAAAAAATGTGGAGATTCAAGCAGAGAAACATCAAGATTGGCTACAATGTTAGAGTGTGCTATAACGAAAAGTGAATTTTTAGTTGCTTTAAAAGTGGTGGTTACTTACACAATAAATTTGAGTAAAATTCTGCCGAGTAAAAACAAGATTTATCAAAAGCTTTGGCTGTTATAACTGTAGTAAAGAGAGGTTTCGAAGCTGTTCGTGGAGATGTTGACAGCTATTTTAAAGATAATATATTTAAAGTTACTTAAATTGCCACCAAAGTAAATATTGAAATAAAATTATCACATGTCTGTGGAAGACAAATTAATAGAGTAAACATACAAAAAAGACCCGAAGAATACTTCCAAATATCAATTTTTATTCCTTTCCTTGATCGTATTTTACAACAACTACAAACTAGATTCAATCAACAATTGAAAGAAGTCATAGCACTTAAAGGGTTAATACCTGGCAATTTTATTGCATACGTTAAAGACTCCATATTAAGTTCTGCATCACTGTATGAAAATGATCTTCATGGAAATGCTTTAATAAAGCTCAAATTAGAGTTTACTATGTGGCGAAACCAGTGGAAAGATAGTAGAGCGGAAGGCTACCAATGAATTGGCTCCCAATCTTGGGTAAATATAATTTCAATCATTGAATTGGCTCCTTAAATTATTAAATATTATTTTTTAACCAGGGGTTCTAATATTATAGGCGTTTACATTTACGACAAAAAATCCAAATATATTCAACTTTCTTAATATATTATATAGTATTCCAATACAACAATGCCACGCAGGAAAGAAGTTAGAGATGAAATAAATTTTTTAGAAAATGAAAATAGTAAATATATGATACAGGTGTAAATTCGAGGTTTCAATACATAAAAATATTGGCCAATAAGTATAGACCCCGAAAAATAGTCTAATACAATATTTTTATTTAACTTATAAACTTATAAATTTTATAATGACGCACTTAGCAAAAATGTTGTCTGCTTTTTTAATTTAATTTTTAATTTATATGATATGCATAAATTTTATAATGATGCACTTAGGTAAAAAATTGTCTGTTTTTTTGATTTTTAATTTAATTTTGTGTAACAATGTAAAATATATGAATTACGAATTATATTATAATTATACGTACTTTAGATTATTAACATTTTGGCAATCAATAAATTTTTGAAAAAAAAACGGTAGGGAACCAATTAATAGTAAATTCTTGGGAGCCAATTTCAAGTTACTTAGTAAGGGTAAAATATTGACTACCTGTATTGAGGAACCAATTCAATTGCACCGCAGCGGAAAAACCAGAATCAGCTATAGAAGCATTATGTTATTGTTCAAATGTATTACCTACTGTAAAATGACTACTAAAATTATTTGCAACTTTACCGGTTACATCAGTGACACCGGAACGCACATTTTCAACTCTTAAATTACTAAAAAATTATTTACGATCAACAATTAATGAAGACATATTTGGTAACTAATTTTGACTTTAATTAGGTAAATTAAAATTGTATACCTATATAATGTTGATTATAGTATTTTGTAAAAATAATAATTTGTAAATATATTAAATAAGCATATAAAATGATAAGATGTTTTTAAATTATATTCTCTTTCGCTTCGACTTAATTTTGAAGTTATAGCTTTTTGAAGTCTTAAGACCTAGACCTAGAGATTGTCCAAATAATAAAGCGAGCACACTGTTAGTAAATAATATTTAAAAAATGATTAACATTTTTGGTATATGACGTATAGGTTATGTTTTTATAAATTAGAAGTATTTTTTACACCGTCACAAGTCTCGTAATTATTAATCATGTATGTATAAATAGTTATGACTACACTGTTTGTTTTTAAAATAATATATTGCATAGTTTGGTAAAATATAATAGTACAACGAATGTGTGACCACACTGAGTGTTAATGAAATTTTAATCAGCTGTAACTTCAAATTGAGTCTGATTGCCAGTATTTAAATTCGTTTTCCTGTATCATCAAAACATAACGTTAAAACAATGTCCGGGTAGAAGTAAAAAAATTCTAAAAAATGATAGTTCAAAGCAATGAAGTCTGCAATGAAGTACCTACCACATTTTATGTCTTAGTTGTCCTTGCTATCATATGTGTGTGTGTGTGTGGGTGCGTGTGTTTTTGGAGGAGTCATGCTCTCGGAGCGGGGCGTACCGTCCACGTCCGACTTTCGATACATTCGCAAATAGTCGAAGTGTCAAGCACATCGAGCCGTCGGTGCAGTCGCACTCAAGAATCGTGTGCTTAGCGCGTATGTCGAGATTCGATCTCGTATGAATGATTATATTTTGCAATTTTTTTTTTTTCGTAACGTAACGTTTTTACATTTCGATTCTATGTGCCAAAGCAAAGACCTTAAATTTCAAGATAGTATGCTCATCAAACCTAAAATATACCTTTAATGTCTTAACCGTGATTTTTTTTTCTATAATCACTAGTTCAAGGCTTTTTTTCTTCTTGTACCGCATCAACATATCTTTACTGAACCGGTTGCTAAACATCTTCAAAAATTCTTCTTTCCTAAATCTAAAAAATATAATAAGGCATAACATATTACCCATATTCATGATAAGAAGTTTAGATAAATATTTATAATAAAATGTTTAAATTATTTCAATATTTTAAATCTGCAATTTGATTTTTAATTATAATAATATAACTGTTGATAAAATTTAACAAAAATAAATGCCAATCAAACATGATTTTTGCAGGTATAGCCTATTAATTGTTGCAATTGATTTTTTCCATGCTTCTTCCAAAAATACATATGCTAACAAAATATTTATCCATAGATATGAGCACAATTATTGCATTTTATCTTATATCTATAATTTCAATGGGTTGATTACTTGTTATTAGTACAATCTATACTCAGTTTCAATGTAGAACATTCCGATTTTGCGCATAACGACTGAAGCCTCGTGGCAGTTCCTAGTTCAGTTTCCCACACACTCACCCTAAATATTGAGTCGACCATGTACGATAGTAGATGTCTGAATCTATCAGACAAGTATTACTGTCCTGCTACCAATAAGTGCAGTAACTCCAAAAAGTAAAATTTTAAAATTTTTTAAAACTACAACTTAAATGAACCCTACGATTATTCCAACATAAAACAAGTTTTAAATATCCCTACTATGGCCTCTCACAGTGATAAAGCTGACCTAGATTCTTAAATTCAATTCTAAATGGTTCTCTGAACATTCCTGAACTCGCTGCTGCCACTCCTTCAGAGACCATTCTTATTCCTTCAGAAACCAATCCCAATTGTATGTTCCAACTCACAAGACCTCTTAAGGTGCGTTTACATTAGGCCGCGAACGTGAACGAATGCGAATGATTTCTACCGAACACATTCGTACACGAATTCGGCATAACTGTTTACATTACTGTGTTCGGAACTGTTCGCCACCGCTCGGGCTTGTTCTCTGGAATTCGTTTTGAACCTTTAATTTTATTGGTTTGAAATAATCAGTGATGAGCACACTACTCTCCAGTGAACTAGTGTACTGTCTGTGTGTTGCTTTTTAAATTATTTGGTGAATATATTTTGTTATTTAAAATGTCGTCAAGTGAAGATGCCTGTACGAGCCAAACTATTCTGTTTCCACCAAGCCACACTACGCCAACAACTAAGCCACTGCCTACTTGACCGCCGCGTATTGGTCGGGTAGACTACCTGGTATGCCTACGCCTAAATTCTGTCCGGATAGGCAACTAGACGGACACGACGACACCGAGGAATGGGACAAGGGAGTTTGGACTTAGGATGCTTCAGTTTAGTTATGGGGCGGGGGTCTCTGTGATCGATCCGGTCTGGTGCAATGACCCTAGAGCTCACAAAACCATGGGACAATACTTAAAACTAAAACTTAAAGCTATTTGAAGTCCGGTCACGGTGGTGGTCTGCCGAAGAGGTGAACAGGACTGCGGGACTCGACGACCTGGGCGGCCTCTCACACACCCACAGTGGGTGCTGGCGGACTTACGCAACGGCGCGCTCACGCTGATGGAAAGATGGCCTCGACAGCAATGACAGTGCGACACCCATATGCGGGATTTACTGGCCAACAAATGGATGACGTGAGGTATTAGATTTAAATAAACTTACGAGATGCGCTTTGGTGTACACAGTAATTTATTGTTCTTCACAATGAAGGTACATACAAAAAGCTCAAACTTGTGTTTATCACGGCAAGAATAATGTTCACGATGCGCTCAATGTGACTTACAATATAACTATCTCAACAACAACAAAAACGTTGAGTCGCTTTAATAGCGAGCATCACAGACGACAAAACAAAAAAATAAAAACAATAATAATAATTCAGATAATAAGGGCGTTGGCCGCAGAACAGATAAAACGAGAGAAACACAATGAGAATATAAATCCAGGCAAAAGGCCGAATAATAATTAATAATTGATTACACAAAAGACAAAAGACAAAAACAAAGAAATTAAATAAACATAATCAGTATCGGAATAGTTGGAGCCGACATGGCTAAGTGGTGGATGGAGGAGACGGGAGACCAGATTACGACAGGTGCCGTCGCACAGCGATTAGCAAAACGCGATAGCCTAATTTAATCGCGGCGCGAACAATGCCAATGATATATTACTAGCTTGTGCGTGTGCTATTACCACGAAATTATTGGTGAAAAAAAAACAAAGAAAAAGACGTCGTTGGTGGATGCGATCGCTGTATCGGAACAAAAATTTATATAGTGGTAGTATGTTACTTAATGACTTAAAAAATGAAGACGGAGACCATTTCAAAAACTGTTGTAGAATGTCTCCTGAAACTTTCAACAATTTACTCAGTGTTATTGATAGTTTAGGCTATCTATACCAGCAAATGAAAGGCTAGCTTTAACTCTCAGATTCTTAGCCACAGGCATAGGCGCACATAGGGGGGTGCTTGGGGGTGCTTAGCACTCCCAGGTTTAAAATTAGCACCGCATAAACTATTTAAAATATTTATTACATAGTCATATCTTTTGAAATATTATTATATAAATCTGTTTATGTATATCAGGATATTTTGAAAATATCAACAGTTAGTTTATCAGCAGAAATGATGGTTTTAATGAATAGTCTACCAGCCAGCTTTATATATGAAGGCATGAAAAATCAATGTTATAAAAGTTCGTTTCCAAATGTCTGTAAGCTATTGGGAATAACAATTCCAATTTCTTCGTCAACGTGTGAACGCTCCTTCTTAGCTATGCGTAGATTGAAAAACTGGTTACGCACCAATATGGGCCAAGAAAGATAGAAAGATTTACCAAGCTATCTTCGCTTAGCATTGAGAGTGATCTTACCAATAAAATAGAAGGGGAAATTATATTGCAAACATTTGCAATATCAAACAGAAAAATAAATCTTGTCTAACATTAATAATTAATGATTACATGTTATTATAACTTGTAATATAATTACAAAATATTTATTTTTATTTTTAATAAAATTTATAATTATTGCAATGCAATTATTATAGGATTATGGTGGTGTAGTGGGGGGCTTCGCTCCCCACGGGTCTGTGTACTATAAATTATTTCAGCACCCCCTAAATTCACACCCTATGTGCGCCTATGGCCACAGGTGATTCTTTTGCAAGTTTATCGTTACTCTTTAAAGTATCAAAATCATCCATCTCGTCCATAATTCCGGAAGTATGCGCTGCATTAATTGAAGAACTACAAGATTATATTAAGGTAAATATTGGTGACGTATATTTTTTGCTTATAAGTACATTAGTATACAGGGCGATTTTTTTATCATGAACCACTCATTATTTCAAAAAGTATCAATGTTTTTGAAAATATTTTTTTACAAAGTTTCATGTTGTTAAAAAAACAACGTTTTTATAAAAAAATTATATTTTTTAATATTTTTTATCCTTATAATTTTTTAAGTTTTTTACTTTTTTGAATGGCAACCTAGAGTTTTAATTTCATATTCCAAAGCAGAATATTTTTCTAAGTATTTTGATACGTAAAAGTCGAATTTTGGACGAGTAGTTTATGAGTTATAAGTATTTAAAGTTTAGATTGGCGGAGTGGAGTGGTACGGGGTTACCCCGCAAAATGTTTGTCCACTACTCCGCTTGTCTAAACTTTAAATACTTATAACTCATGAACTACTCGTCCAAAATTCGATTTTTACGTATCAAAATACTTAGAAAAATATTCTGCTTTGGAATATGAAATTAAAACTGTAGGTTGCCATTCAAAAAAGTAAAAAACTTAAAAAATTATAAGGATAAAAAATATTAAAAATATATAATTTTTTCATAAAAACGTTGTTTTTTTAACAATATGAAACTTTGTAAAAAAATATTTTAAAAAACATTGATACTTTTTGAAATAATGAGTGGTTCATGATAAAAAAATCACCCTGTATACTTAATATTTATGTATGATAATGTAAAATGAAGTAGGAATTTTCAATTTAGTCATCAAATAATATTTATTATTATAAAACAGATATAAAATGTAGTAGACATAATATTTCATTACATAATCTTGCACTTGGTTAATACTGTTAAATTAAATAATTTAAAAAAAAAGAAACAACTTTTTAATATAATTAATAACTAATTTTTTTAATGTTTATAAACACAAACATTTAAAAAAAATATAACGCTAACATTATCATAAACATTTTAATTATTAACCAAATTAATTTTACTCTTTAAAATTTTTGTTATTTTATACCTACATGTGAATAATATTTATTATTTAAAAGTATTTTGTTATTACAAATTATCAGTAAAGTTGTTGGGCATATACTGTGGCTGTGGTGACTGAGACAGAGCAGCGGACATGGAATGAAGAGGTGGTGAAGACGACGACGACAAGTATGTGTCCAGTGACTGTGGTTGAGTTAAAAACGTAGAATGATAAGTTGGTGAAGGTGTTGAAGCAGAATACGGTGACTGCATAGAAGACGAAGATGTTGAAGCTTGGTATGTTTCTGCAGTTGACTGTGGTGGAATAGAGTATATCGAACGAAGATGTGGCAATGATGTTACAATTTGTGAACTGCTAGTTTCTTGAGACTGATTAGTTTGTGGTTGGAACTTATAACTTAATTCAGCGTTAAATATTAGTGTACTTATTTGATGTTGTAATATTGTTTTCGTGCGATCGTCAAACTGTTCCAATTTGCTCGCAATAAATTCTCCAAATAGAGTGTTTTCATTCTTTTGTTTTTTTGACTGCCTTCTGTCAGAAATATCTTGCATAATATTTTGTAAATTTTGAATCACAATTTTGTCAATGTCATTTGCATTTTTGCGTTTACTTGCTATTTTTTGGGGGGAAACAAATGTTTTTCTTTGCTCTTGCAGTGGTTGTTGTGATTCTCCTGCAGTTTCCTCCATACATTCACCTATAGTAGTTTCATTATCGATTATAGTTGTATTTTCCAATAATTGACTATGATCTGGCTGTGAATTATAATAAAAAAAATTTAATTTAAACATGAAAAGTGAATTAATTACTTTAAAACTATAAGTTAATTTTCTGGATACATAATAAATTAATAATAGCCCTTAATTAAAAAAAAGCCATCCTTGGCTATAAGCCTTTTAGCTTGCCCCTTAATCCGTCACTGGAAGTACCTATATTAATATTTAATAGTAGTATATCATAGTATCAGTATGTGTGCTTTAAGAAAATGTATTCGTTCCATTTCATTCAATTAATATTACAAAACAATAAAAAAAAATTAAAATTTTATAGTAATTAATTAAACATGCGTATAACAATAGATTAAATTTGTTTATTTATTTTAAACGATTCTAGTTACCAACAACCCAAGAAGAGTGGTTAGATGTTGCCAGAAAATATGAAACAACTTGGAACTTTCCACATTGCCTTGGTGCGATTGATGGAAAACATGTGCAATTGCAGACACCAGGCACCTATTGGAAGTGGTAGTGATTACTTTAATTATAAATCTGCATTTAATATCGTTCTTATGGCGATCGTTGATGCTGATTATAATTTTTAGTACGCAAATATCGGTTGCCAGGGCAGAATTTCGGATGGAGGGGTTTTCCGAAATACGTCGTTTTTTAAAAAACTCGAAGAAAATGATTTGACTTTTCTTATATTTTTGTAATTTTAATTAACACGACATATTTTGAAAATTGTAGATAATATGAATACAGATCTTCATAAAAATAATACATTATTCGCTACGCATAGAATCTAAAAAAACTATAAGTAGAAAGTAGAAGTTGAAAGTTGAATGTACTTACAGCAATGGTATCTCTAGAGTCTCGTGGCAAAAATTTGTCTTTCAAAAACTGCATCGCTTTAAAAGCATACCATTTGGAACGAAACACTTCATCGGTTCCAGCGCCGGAACGGCTTGTGCTTCCTTCAATGCGACGTTCCCTTCTGTATGATGCTTGTAAGCTATCCATTTTCCTCCTCACTTCATTGACATTTCTATTCATTTCTTTAGCTATTTTAGACCAATAGTCGATTTTTTTTTTGCCATCTTATATTGGCTATTAGTCGGATCCCATAAAATTGGTCTGGCTTTAAATAAATCAATAAGAAGTAGACATTCTTCATCCGTCCAATCCATTATTTTAATAATATTATATTATAATTATAAAAAAATAATAAAATAAAACTAATTTAATATTATAATTATTAATTTAAAAAAACGGCGGTGCGCGTGGTAACCGTCTCGAGCACGACCGAATTAGAAATGACGGCCGAATATCGTTCGAACTGAACGAGCGTTTTCTTTGATCGTACCGCCATCCGAGCGAGCGTCCCCGAATGCGAAAAAAATCGTTCGGCGCTCATTCGCTCGTGTTCGGCAAACTGTTTACACTACTGTGTTCGGTAGAAATCATTCGCGTTCGTTCGCGTTCGCGGCCTAATGTAAACGCACCTTTATGGACACAGAGTATGATACTTTGCATCGCATGCTTAGAACTGCAAACACCCAATAGTCGTTTGGCCACTTTTTCTACTTTCACTTTTACTAAAATACTGCTAACCAATTTATATGTATACTCTGAATTATTGCTATTTAAATTATTTCTTTATTTAATAATGTAATTATGTAACTATATAATCACTCTTACACCTCTATTACCTCCATTATCTAGTCAGGCCGTGATTAGATAATCCATGCATAACATGTTTTAATTTCTAAAATGTATTTTATGAATTATTAGGAGCTTCAACGTATTGGTTTTAGAATGTCTTATTTAAAAATGTTAATGAATATCAATCTTAATATAAAAACAAACGCTTATACAGATTGCCCGGTATGTTTTCTATTGAAACAGAGTGTACTAAACTACCTGCTATGGCACACCAAAATAATAAAATAATAAATATACATAAGTTTGTTAAAATCATATTATCTTACAATTCTTTTTTCATCTGCTCTGTTTCTACAATATTGATTTCCTTTGAGGCCATGAACTTCCTTTTGTTTTCTTTATTTATTTTTTCAAGATCATCCAATTCCTTCTCACGTTCCATCAAGTTTATTAACATTTCATTTCGGTTTTTTCTCCTGTGTATGTATAGAATGTATTTAACAGATAGCGATTTGAGCTAATAACTGAATAATTTTATCATCTATCAGAAATGATTGGCGAAAATTTTATAAGCATAATATTTATTTTGTTTTTTTTTTTTATAATCCATATGTCAAGCTTTGTGTTTATAATTTAAAAACAAATTTCAAATTACATAGGTATTTCCTATCACATTACGTATACCCTTTTTTATTTTAAAAATTGCAACATATATTATTTATTAATAATAAATAATATATGTTGCAATTTTTTATGAGTCTATGCAGTCAGACGCGGGTTCGAAATCTTTACGACTCATGAAACAAGTGTAATAACGGCAAAAGTTTGTTTTGCATATTTGAGAATATTTCAAGATAAAAGAATATTTCGTATAATAAAGAATATTAGAGAATATATCGATTAATTTGTATAGATGTTCGATATTTTTGGTTGCAGTAACGTAAATAATATAAATTATATTATGTCCGATAATAGTGATAAATATAACTCATAAAATAATCGTCTCCTAAATTCGATTTTTATGAATCAAAATACTTAGAAAAATATTCTGCATTGGAATATGAAATTAAAACTCTATGTTGTCATTCAAAAAAGTAAAAAAATTAAAAAATGATAAGGATAAAAAATATTTAAAAATATAATTTTTTAATAAAAACGTTGGTTTTTTAAGAACTTAAAACTATATAAAAAAATATTTTGAAAAAAGTAAATACTTTTTTAAATAATGAGCGTTCAATGATAAAAGAATCACCCTGTATATAAAACGCAAATATTTATTAACTTTTCTATTATAGTATTCGCAAATATTTATAATAATAATAATGGTAAAAATACAAATTATAATTTTATATTATATTTGAATACTGATTCACGATTCAATATAACAACAACATACCAAAATAAAAATTTAAAAAAAAAAATATATAACTAGTATACAAGTAAAAATATATATAACTTTTTTTAAATTATTATTAACATTTTGTATTAAATTAATTTTAACAATTGTGGTAAAATTATTACTAAAAATTACAGTATCGATTTTATTTTATAAATATATAATTTTTTGTATTTAAAATTTTTATAAAACTATAAATACAAAATAATTATATATAAACAAAAATTGGTAGTCCTATTCACCATTTTCTTCATCGTCACTGTCATCCCAATCGCTGTCATCTGGTAGCAATGTTAAAATTATTGGCTCTAATACAACATATCTCATAATTTCTTTTTCATTATCCTTGTCTTGGAGTTCTTCGGCATGTCTCACACACTTTTTCCAATCCTGTTGGGTAACCGAATCTAATGCTTCGTGAGTCAACCGCTCGATATTGCACATTTTAAAAGTTTTGTTGTTTTTTTGTAACTTGGCCTTTCACCTGCGCCCATATCAGCTCAATTGGTCATATTGGCAATGATATGGAAGAAGTCGAATTACTTCATTACCCATGTCTAATGCCAGTTGATCCAATTTATATTTTTTTTCATTTGGTATTAAAGCTTTCACCCTCATTTTAAGTTCCGCTAGCGTCTCTAATGGGGAAAATTTGATATTTTTTTAGTCAACCACTCCTGTACATCTGCTTTTTTGCATTACTCTTTGGATAGTTATCTAAGGGTTGAATGATATGATGCATTGCCCATTATGATGACGGACGGTTCTTCAAGATTGTTCAAAATTTCGGTGAACCGAGATTTAAACAATTCCGAATTCATTTGACTGTGGTAATCCGTAGAATTGTCAGTATTGCTCCGGAAAACCAATTTGGAATTTGGAATGAACCCGTATTTAGTACACCCTGCATGCACATCAATAAGACGCCCTCCTTTTCCAGTAGGGATTTTTGGACCCACCATATTTGTATCATGTTGCCAAGCGACACTCCGCGAATGATTTCGATTCACCCATGTTTCGTCAAGATATACAATCGACCGAGAATCTTTATTTTTGCGCATTATACAAATTTCTCTTAAAAATTTACATCTAAGAGCCACTATATGTCACTACGCTCCATTAAATACTTACGACTGTCACTATATTTTTATATGAACATTTTAAAATTTTCAATAGTCTTTGAATAGATGTTATTTTTCCCGAATAATTTATTTTACTCTAGACTGCATTAAGTATTAATTTTGATGTAGGATACTCACCTCTGTCATAAAATCCATGTACGGTTCTTCTAACTACCTCACTATCGAAATCATCCAACTCCGATACAAGTTTTGATCTCTTGTAAGATTTCCGTGAAGATGAAAAAGAAGGGCCCTCTTCAGGTAATTCATCAGTCTTCTTCACTTCTGAGCATATTCGCTGAATGGAGCGTTTCGATATTCCAGCATCAGCAGTATCGTGTTGTGTTTTTTAAAAAAAATCGGAGTACAGTTCATTTGATTTGGATAGTTTTTTAAAACATAATAAACATTATAAACTATTTTTTCCTCTGGCTATGGAGATCGTGATCTTTAAATGACATTTTTAATATATATAATATATATAAAATTGAAAATAAATGTTAAAAATAAGTTCTGAAACGAATATTTGTGACGTATACGTATTTCAACGAACAGCCGACGTGTACACAGAAACACTGAAAACACTATAATGCACAGAAAACTGTAAAAAAAGATGCCACAAGCAGCTGCAGTTGAAATAACAATACAAAAAACATCCCCTATATACTGTATATACGTTTTAAAACGTATAGACGTGGAATGTTGTCTACAGGAGAGCCTAACATTTTAAATTGAACAATAGCGTCAATAGTTACGCGCTGGGGCGATACTGGTTTGCGCACAAATACCAAAAAGACAACTTGTTTGGGCACAAAACTACCACTCGTTTGGGAACAGTTGAACCGTAACCAAGCACATGGTTTTGGGCACAGTTACCTTTTAGCCTAACCTTTTAGACCTTAATACCTAGCATATTAATATTTGTTTATTTATAAGTAAATTATTAAAGTACTTACATACATTTTCCTTCTCACTTAACAGACTTAGGACTGTCTATGAATATATTCATAGGTATGGTTAAAAATGCATGTTAATACTTGCTTTTTAATAATAATTGTTAATAAATTTATAATATGTTAAAAATGCATATAATATAATACTTGTTTGTGTAAATTTTAATTTTAATATAATATGATTGGTAAACGTGTCTATTATTTTCCGTAAAAACAGTTTTCCATTATTTTTATGTATTTCATTTGGTCTATTTCGCCAGATTTATATCTTGTGCATAAGTTTATGCGATGTTCGACTGATTCTATTGACTCCTTACTCCTTATTTTCGTGTGCGCAAACCAGTTGTACATTTATTATAACTGTGTGCGCAAACGAGTTCCGATTTTTCAAGTAAAAATTGTAGAATGTGCACAAACAAGTTGCAGCCACGCGCTGCCGACCCGAACCGCAACCTAACCTAGGTTGTCCCAATGGTCGCATAGAATGAGAAGCACTGTCTACAGGCGAGTTGAGATCTGGGGTGCGACGGCGGCCATCCGCCAGTTTTCGTAAAGCGGACTATACAATTTAGTAAAATCTATGTCTATAATTATATAAAAAAAATTAGTAACATGGCAATAATTAAGTTACCAAAAAAAAAGTTACGATGAGATTCTCATGCACCAAATGAGTAGATACATCAATGGTAACGAAGCAGCATGGTAAATTTTAAGTTTTGCCATACAGAGCACGACCAATTGAGCAACATCTAGATGTAAATTTGAAAATAGACGTAGAGTCTACAATTTATAAATAAATGTATTTAAAAAATAATACACCACAAGAAATGTTGCAAGTAAACAATCTAATAACACAACTTTAACAGCTATTTTCAGATAAAGCCAAATTAATCCAATTGCGAAAACATGCATGTCAACGCTTAGGACTGAAAAACAACAATCGCTAGAGATAAATACTAAACGATATCTCTCACAGCCCCAGCTGAACAAATCAAATACTTATCTGTCATTATTCTAATAATACGTAACTCATCGAATCCAAAACAACTACGAAACTCCATCAAATAAATTAAGAGTGATGACATATTGTCTGTATCGAATGCTTCCACATATCCAGAACTTTACATCAAATTCAACGATGATATCATTAATAAAACTCTAATTCACTTAAAAACTAAATTTTTAGCAATAAAAACCAGCCATTAGTACAACCAGCTCCACGATAAGATGCTTTCAGTGTGTTAAACTTTGAAATAACAAAGGAAATATCTACAGCATGAACAAACTATTTTAAAACATTGCTCACATAAAACCACTCAAAACAAATGTACGACGTTATCATGGACTGGATCAACAAAAACACGACGGAATTATTAACTTGAGCGCACGTCTGCAACGTTTCTAATAAATCAAATGTTGGCAGAATTACACGCTAAACAACACTTCTCACGTGTACTAGTATCATTCAATATTACCGCCACACGTTTGGGAAAAGTGCCGTTGAATAGTTTGGGTATATTTAACCTCTAGAATGAATTCTCAATGGTATATTACTCGTAAATATTGAATATTAAATAAAAATAAATATTAAATACTCGAATCCATGGACGGAACATAACAAGACTAGCGAGTTAACTCGAGTAGATCTGTCCATACTCTCGGGAGGTTTTTGACAAACCCAGTTATTTGCAAGTCAACGTCAGTAGAAAAAAATCAACACGTCATACTTTAAAAAATCATAATGTAGCCTCGCATACAAATACTGTGACTAATGAATAATGTGGAAGTTAAATTGTCGAAAGATGAAACAACAGCACATTTTTCTCAAAAACTTTTACAAGTTATGTGTATGTGGTTAAGCCCCATGTCTATGGGGCTAAGCTTCAATGTAGGTAAATGCCAATCTATGTCTTTTGCCCGTAGTAGGAATATTATTCACTACACGTACTTGATAAACGGGTCAAGCATTAATATTGTAACTATGAAGAAAGACTTGGGTATTTTTTTTATTTTCAAATCTCGATTTTCATTACAATATTGAGGCTGTTTGCTGTCGTGCATTAAAGATGCTCGGCTTTGTCATACGCACTTCTAAAGAATTTAGGCTCTCTAGTTCTCTCAAAGCTTTATATTGCTCCCTTGTAAGGCCTCTTTTAGAATATTCTTCCATTTTGTGGGACCCTTTTACGGCAGCAGACTATTCTTGCATTGAGAGGGTCCAGAAGTGTTTTTGTTCTTCGGCGTCATTTATTTTACAAATTCCTCATCCACCACATGATTATTGGCCAGTGATAAATAAACTTGGACTCTTGTCCCTGGCAGATCAAGATAGAAAATTTGTGTTTATTGATGACAAATAAAGTATTGTCGTGTTTTGGAATGACAGCACCCAATCGTTGAATGCACGGTGCATTAAACCACGAGTTGCAAAGAGAATAACAGTATGAAATTGAAACATTGGCCGAAACACTTCATACAAATGTTCCACAATTGTATGAATAACAAAGAATAGCGTACGACACTTTGATAGAAGCTGTGAACAGTGGATTTGTTTGAGTTTATTTCTCTGATGCTCCCGGAAGAACCGGAAAAACGATCTTAATTTATTACTTTTGGTGAGGATTAGATCACGAAATGATATACCACTAGCGTTGGCTTCATATTGAATAGCTGCGACTCCACTATAAGGCAGCTGAACTGCACATTCTGCCTTGAAATTACCGTTAAACGTGCAAATCAACAAAACATTAACTTGCAACATCGCCAAAAATAATACAATGACCAAGATCCTATAGATATGCAAATTGATTAATTGGGATGAATGCACAATGGTCCATAATAGGTCACTGGAGGCACTGGACAGAACGTCGAAATATCTTCGTGACAACTAAAATATATTTTGTGGGGCCATTCTGTTGTCAGTCAGTTCGTCAGACTCTTCCAGTTATTCCCCGATCAACTGTTACTGATGAACTAAAGGCATGCCTAAAATCATGGAATCTCTTGCGGTACGTAAAGACACTATAATTAACAACTAATATGTGTTTATTTATACACCACAAAACAAAACAAAAATTATAGTTTATCAGAAAGCTTTAAATTAATTAACAGACTGTATCATAACTATTTATGTCTGAAACCTTATAAATAGCCAGTATTTCAGGAAAACTCTGTTTTGTAAGTAAGCAATATGTGTAATTAATCGAAAACAATAATAACACTTCATTCATACCGAGCATTTTTTTTTTACTAATTATGGATTCCTTTTGTTAGTTTTAAGTTTATTTTATACAAAAGTTTAGATCTTTTATTTATCGACTTCGGCAGTACGAACATACGATTATATACGAGCAAGAAAAAAACAAAGAATGTTGTATATCATAATGCATTAGAATAATAAACACTTTTTTTGGTAATATTTTTTTAATTAATTATACCAATTCGAATTCAATATTTATAATTAAGACAGGATAATGTCTGTCGGGTCAGCTAGTCTAGTTATATATAAATATATATAAATTTAATAAGATATAATTAAGATAATGACTACTACTACAGTCGATAGATTATCGATTTCATATACATATACGGTCTATCCACATCAGCCAGAAATGCTAATCAAATATTGTAAAGACAGTTATACATATACATAATAACAACTCA
The DNA here is from genome assembly GCF_037042655.1 of Diuraphis noxia. Taxonomy (NCBI): domain Eukaryota; kingdom Metazoa; phylum Arthropoda; class Insecta; order Hemiptera; family Aphididae; genus Diuraphis; species Diuraphis noxia. Next base: position 101,625,853 of record NW_028301711.1, on the reverse strand, counting down.
TAAAAAAATTGTTTTAAAAATAAATTTTGAATTATCTATTATTTTGTTTTTCATGATTTTGCACATTTTGCACATTTCAATTGTATGAAATTTAGGTGTTAGCTGCACAAAATTCTGGTCTTCAGTTATAATCTATTATCAGATCACTGAATCCTCTACATATAACTTTAAATTCTATGTTGAAATTAAAAAAGTATATAATTTATAATATAAAGGGTACTTTAGTAACACACTCCATTACCTAGGACCAAATTTAAAGAATGGCATATTACATAACTCTGAACGAACCAGAAAATACATTTAATTATTTACAATTGTAGATCTTACTCAATCCTAACTTTATTCAGTTGGGCTTCTCTGTATACTTTTAATACTTGTTCATCAAATTGAATTTTTTTATTTTCATATTCTTGAACTTTATTTTTATGATCGATCACCATATTTCCAATTTCGTCATTAAATGACTCAATTTCTGCCAAACACGTTTCATTTTCTTCAGACATGAATTTCATACGGACCGTGCGCATCTTATCTTCATCACTGCTCCAGTATATCTGGAATATCTTGTCACTGACGAGCCGGAAAAATGTATCTACCTCGTAATTCAAATCACTGCCACCTATCGATATCTGTTTCGAAACACGAATTAGTTAGTTATTATAGTTATAGTACCAATGAAATAATAATAATAATAAATAAGTTTATTCTGCCAATATATGATATATCATATAACAACATAAAATAATACAATTAATAAAAAAAAGATAATAAAATAAAGTCAAAATAACATACCTATTGATTCACTTCTAAAAAGCTAAAAGCTTGTGCTTAGAAGTGAGAGTTTCTTAAAGTATTAAATAATAACAGAATTATTTAAAATTATATAACAGTACAAAATCCAATTACAAATTACAATAACAAATTTACAAATCATAATTAAATTACATTATCAAACTGGTTAAGCTTAATATATAATTTTAATGAGTTAATATTATTAAAATTCATAAGATTTATACTTAATTTACAACACAACAATGTGCATTTGTAAATAGTACTCTGTGGAGTTACTGTCTTATGAAATCTAATAGAATTAATATTAGAATGGCACTTATTTCTAGTATTATATTTATGCTCTATGGTATTCAAACAATGTCTATATTTATAAATAAGTAAAAGCAAAGATTTATAATATAATATTGATATAGGTTGAACATTAAAATCAATATATAACTATTTTCTTGGATACAAAAAAGGCTTTGAGATAATAAGTTTAATAAACTATTGATAGTTGTAAATAAAAGAGTCAAAAAATCTTTATAAGTACCATCCCAAAAGGGTAATCCATAATAAACTAAGGACTGAACTAAAGATATGTACATAATTCTCAAATGTTTAAAATCTAAAACATATTTTAAGCTTTTAAAGTTATAAAATGACTTCCTAATGGTATTAACCAATTTATCTATATGATAATTCCATTTAAGTTTATCATAAAATATTAACCCTAAATATTTAATATGATTTATTCTTTGAATATGATGAAAATTACAGGATACAATTTTGTTTTTACAATTTAAGGAATGCGGACCAATGACAAGATTATTTAATGTAAATGAATCAGGTCTAAGATTAAATAATATATAATTAGATTTTTTAAGATTTAACTCTAAGAAATTATAATCATACCAATTCTGTACACTATCTAATGAGAGATTAACTTAATTAAATAGGACTTCAATACTTTTATTATTAAAAAGCATAACCGTATCATCAGCAAAACTATAAATATCACCTTTTTTAGAAACATTAAGAAGGCCATTGACATAAATATTGAACAGTAAAGGGCCTAATACAGAACCCTGTGGAACACCAATTGAAATATTACTTAAATTACTATATTCATTATTAACCCTGACTATTTGAGTTCTATCGCTTAGGTATGACTTGATTAATTTTAAGATATTACCTATTATCCCAGCATAGTGTAACTTTCTTATTAATAGATCTAGATTTACAGTGTCGAATGCCTTTTTTATATCAAGAAAAACACCTATTACATAATTACTTTTATCAATATTATCATAAATAAAATTAGTAATATGAAATAAAGCGTCTTTAGTGGATAATCCCTCCCTAAAACCAAATTGCTTAGCTGAAAAAAATTTATATTTATTTAAAAAATTGACCATTCTGACTTTAATACATTTTTCTAATATTTTTGAAATTGATAGGGTTAAAGAAATTGGTCTATAGTTCTCAGGTAAGCCTTTATCACCAGACTTAAATATTGGGATAACCACAGCTTTTTTAAAGGCAAGAGGAAATATACCAGACTCAACTACTTTATTAAATATAATTGTTAAAGGTTTAGAAATAGATGCAGAAGTTTTTTTTAAAAAATTAAAAAATAAACTTTCAAAGATATAGCACCCCTTATTTAAGTCATGAAAACTTTCATTAGAATAATTTTTATTTAATATATTATCACAGATATAAGATATTCTTCTCTAATGAGTAAAAGTAATTATTAAAAATGTTAGAAATAATTTTATTATCAGATATTTTTATACCTTCATTGTTTATTAAAGAATGTACTGTAGTTTTGGAATTATTTAATGAGTTATTAGTTACATATTTAATTGTTTCCCAAAGTTTTTTGACATTGCCTTTATTATTATATATTATTATATTATGATAATACATACTTTTGGCATTCTTAATCAAAATATTAAGTAAATTTCTAAATTTATTATACTTAGAAATTAATGTAATATTATTTGGATTTTTAATTTTTTGACCATACATTTTTTCTCTGTGTCTGATAGAAACAATGATTCCTGTGGATAGTTTGACAATTTATTCGTGCTTTTATATTTTGAGCTGAGATAACTGGGTTAATATATTAATTTACACTTACAATTATGTTTTTGCCTTTTGGTATTTTAATAATACTCGTACATAGCAAATTGGGTGTTGTCGATACTAGGGGATAAAAGTTTGAAGTACCCAGAACTTTTCAATATAACTATGAAAAATCAAAATCACTAAAAGTAATTTTGTAGTTAAAAATGTATTAAACATACAGTTCCACGGAAGGTCTTAAATATTATAAAAATTTACTTTTTTTCTTAATTTCCTCCCCCAATTATTATTATAGGAGTCACTGAACACTTTTAATTTTTACCTCCTAAGAATAGAAATTCGCTCTACTCAGAATCTAAAATGATATGATTGCGTTCTGGTGTGAAATAAAAAAATTATAATAAATAATTACAAAAGTAATAATATGAGTATTAATAGGTTTCATGTCATTTGCCATGTCAAGTTTAATATGTTAAACACTATTACAGAACGAAATACCAAAAATAATTGTGTTGGAGTGGGGTAATATATATTCGTACTATGGGGGGGGGGGGGGGGGTAAGCGCATCTAAGTCCTGACCCTGGATAAGTTTATGCATTATGCGTGTACTATATTGAATTCACTTCAATGGAATTAATCGTTTATTTCATAAACCTATTAAGTGGAGTTTTATATTTCCATAAAACTTAAAACGAAGTGTTTTATTTCATAGAACAATAATCTGAACCTAACACATTATTTATGATTTCTTACAGGTTTCTGAAATAATTGCTTATTTTAGATTATTTTTTTTTTAAATTGATTATTGGTTTAATTAGTCGTCAATGTGAGGTACGCTGACTCTGATTTGAGCAAGTACAATGAAAACACCTATCAACTAAAGCGCTAAATTAAAAATTTTTTTTTCACTAGAGAAGTCTTTTTATATCACTAAAAAATGGATGTTGGTTTATACGAAGTTAATTTTACTCAAAATCTTCTGGATTGTATTTTATAAAAGTTAAATCAATAGATTTAATCCATGAGACTTGTGCGGTGATTATTGCTTACTAGCTGATATCCATGCACTTCGTAGTCCGTCCATTACTACTACTAACTGGTATATGATTCAAAATATGGGTTTATTTCGTCGTTTAATACCCGGCGTAGCTAATGATGTTTAAAAAATATCCGTGGATTTACAGTATCTTAATCTCCATTAAAGATTTTTCACACGGTCAAATAAAATACAAAAATAAAATAACATTTCTAGCTTTGTTAAGGTGAAAGAATTTGATTATAAGATTTCACAAAATAAAGTTTGTAGACAATGTTAATTTTTGTTATAGAAAATGTAAACTTAATTTCAAAAAACTAGGAGTAAAAAACTTTTTAATTTTTACCTCTTTTACCATTTTTTAACGCCTTAGGGATTACATTTTCAAAAATCCTTCCTTATTGAATATCTACGTCATAATAGCTATCTGTATGACTTATTACAGCCCGATTTGATAAATGGCTTGAGCTGTGCATTGATAGATCAGTATGTCAGCTTACTGTTTCATATATATGATAATTTTCGATCAGTTTTTTCCTTTATTACCACTCTTAACCATTTTATCTCATGTAAGGGTTTAATTTTGAAAAATAATTTATTGAGGGGTTTTGAATCATAAAATGATACTATTAACTAAATTTCATACTTATAGCTTCTGCGGTTCCGGCTAGTCGATGATAAATAAGTCAGGGCAACTCATTATATGTATCTAATATAAATTCTTATAAACCCTCTAAAGGTTAACTAAAGGGTTTTGTTTTTATATAAAAAGGTTGCCTTTCTTATAATACTATAATAATTATTTATGTACCAAAATACTTAAAACACCATATTGTTTGCATGAACAACGTCGGCCATTTATATAGACCAAAAAATAGATTGTATATCATTAGCAAGGGAATTAAGAAAAAAAGGAATTTTGATAATATTTATGACCTTCCAGTTTTCGACAAAATTGATATTGTTTTTTGGTGTAAATTAAAAATATTTTTGAAACCCTTAATTTATAACACTTAAAGACAATAATTTTGATACCAATTAAGGATAATCCTATAACAAACAAATTTGCAATACCTAAATGGTAAGGTGGTAATTCATACTTAAAATATAAAACATAGTATTCATATTGAGTTGGTATTTTTAATTGGCAACTGATCCCTTGCAGCAAGGGATCAGCTAGTTTTTGAATAAAATACTATTAAGTATATTAAGCTAGATTGTAGTAACTACAGAAAAATTTCTCTACCTTTAAGTTTATCTAAAATTAATCTATGAATGAATAAAATCTATAATAATTATTCATTATTTCATACAAGGCATGGATCCAGAGCAAAGATCTGGGAGGAGGGCAATAATTTTTTTACAACACCACTACAATATTATAATAAATTATTATCCTTTATTCATAATTTAAAAAATTTGTTGTAATAGTAGCTACCAATGTGATAAACAAAATAATATTTATATATTAAATAATAAAGTCTAAACGCCTTTTTATATTGTCACTTTTTCCAAATCTGTCAATTATTTGGTCAATGTTTATTTCAACTTCCCTATGAACACTGAGTAAACATAACGAAGTTATGCGATCCTCCTGCGTTCTAGAGCGTCGCCAGGTTTTTACCCGTCTCAGGGTAGAGAACTTTGTTCTGCAGTAGCTACACTCATTGGTAGCGTGTAAACTATACTTAGAAGATAATATACTGTAGGAAATATATTTGGATCACATTTATCTAAAGCATCTATTGCTGTTGATAGAAATTGATCTTCACTTCGCACACCAATATTCCAAAACTTTAACCAAAGTTCAAGTTCATCTGAAATAATAAGAATTTTTTTGTTGATTTTAAATGAATTAAACATATTTTAACAAACAAATTTAAAAAAAAATACCTTGTATGTGTAAATCAGCTGTATTATTTGATCCTGATGATAGCAGAGGAAAAATCTTTTACTTGCTTCAAGTATATTTACTCTCAAAGTATTGTTGTCTTTTCCATGAAATACTTTAGGGATTAACAGTCTTAAATTAAATGCACCAGAAACGAGTATTTATATCCCCAAGAACCCCTTCTAATAATAGTATATAAATTGACCAGCGATAATAATCGTCTGCATTTTGAGTATGGTAATTGGCTCTATTCATATGTGTTTTGGATATACGTGGTAATTGTATATCAAATCCTAAACTTTTAGCCATATTAGAAGATTCAATAAAAATATCTTTAAAAACATTATGTGAATTGGTTCTATCCTCGTTTTACACTTCTTTAACTCCTTAAATAACAAAATTTTCACTTTCCAAATTAAGTGATGTAGATTGCAGTATACGACTGGTAGTTATACCAGTAACTGGAAGTGTCCATTTGAGTACAACAATGAGTGAATAAAGTGAAATAATAAATGAACTATTTCATATAGATAGTTCAAGTGTATTTACATTAGTAGAAGAATTTTTATCAGTCCATAACTTAATATCAGCAAGAGCTTCTAAAATCTGAAATTAAATTTTAAACAATTGAGTTGTTTCAATGTTTTATAAAATACAATTTTATAATAATTATTAATTTATCATAATTACTTTATCGAGGTGATCCCCGATCTACAACATATTATCGAAGTGGCTCGTCATTTGTGTCATACTCGGCAAATTCGGTAAGGTTAACGGAACACAGAAACGTAGAGTACATTTTTATTACCCCCCCCCCTCCCCCCAAACAAATTTAGCGAATGCTATTCAATTCCTGTGAAATCCTAACCAACTTTTTATAATTCCTGCTCTTACTGTTTTCCCGAAAAATTGATTTTTCCCCGGGTGAAAATTTTAAAATTTTGATGTCAGCGTTGTATAGGAAAACAAATAGAAGCAGTGAAGTATGGACTAATAAATCAAATGATATTATAGGATTTTTTATTTTTAAAAAAATTAAAAATCTGTGATAGATGATATTTTATGATTTATGTTTCAAAAAAATGTGGTTTAATTTTTTTTTATAATTTTTTATATACAGGGTGATTCTTTTATCATGAACCAGTAAATATCTTGGTAAGTATAAGGAATTTTAAAATTTTTTTTTTTTAATTTTCTAGGTTTTATTATTTTACATTGTATTATGATTTTGATAATTTTAACTACCTCTCTTATTCGATAAAACACTATAAACTTTGGATTTTCAAATGGCAATACCTATTTTTGATAACGACAATCTATAAACGTATTCAAAAAAATAATTATAACGTTTAAAGTATTTAATTTGAGTAATCCGTTTTCGACCTATTAATGTTTAAGTATTCGTTCATTGCACTGCTACTGGGCATTTAATCAAACTCGACAGTAAAAACCAGAAGTCAAAACAAAATTATATCTCAATTTAATAATACCCTTAACGGTCATAATCGATGATAGCATGAAAAAAAAAACAATAATAGTAATAACTAATTAGTACAATGGTCAATGATCATTATATGAATTGGACCCTCTTATCTTATCCCCACTCCCACCAGAAAATCGAGCGTCGGCAAACTACGTCAAGTCTGACTATAAAGTATAAAAATAACAAGTCATATTTTTACAATTTACCATCATTTTGGTTACATATTGTAGAGGTGGTTACTGATTCTTGGTATACGGTATTATCACTTATTACGTTTGTAGATAAAGGAGAAAATGTTTTAACGGTTAATCAACAGTAAATTGTTCCTGAAAGCATGTGTTAAAGAAAACGTTTTAAGTAAATTCTAAATTCTATGTATTATTTTAAATATAAGATTAAACCAATTATTGCAATGTATGTTTGTTGATGTTTTAATGTTTTCTTTTGGATAACAAATTTGAATTTAATTTTACCCAATCTGCACTATTATGTATGGGATCATAATATATTAGATCATACTTTGCCGACAACTTTATTTGTATAATTTATTGGTAAGTTTAATATGATTTACATATTTTATTGATATTTAAATGATAACCATAGTTAAACATTTTTAATTTTATTTCAGTGGCAATCATTAGAATTTGTATAATAGTGAACTATAAGACTAGACAGCTCAATTTTACCAGCAATTAATGCAAATTCATATTGCTTGCTTCTAATACATATCTGATGCTTTATAAATTAATATGGAATAAAGGAATAAAATACATAATATGCATATTTCTACATTATAATTTAAACTTTAAATAGACTAAACAATTAATTATGTAAGTATGATTTTTTTTTTAGCTTTTCATTTATTATTCATTCAATTAATAATTGAATGTTTATCTTAATATTTATTTATTTTTAGGAAATTCATTTTGTATTCTTTCAAATTTCAATTGCATTAACTTGTAATTATTAAAATATCTATAACTAGATTAAATGAACAAATGCAAATTGTTATTTTTGGTTACCTAGTCACAGGCGCATAGTACACTTCACCTGATAACTGTTTAAGTTAATATTGGAATGAATTAATACATTTTCATTTTCAAATAGATAACAAAATCAAATCAATTAAGTATGTATAAAAAATTTTTTGTATTAAATAAATCAATTTTATAAATAATTTAATGTTTTTTTTTTTACTTAGTTGCATTCAGATTAAGAAAAACAGTGCTGCATCTAGACTAATTACTACTACATTTATAAAATTTGTTGATGATAACATTAAGAATTTATTTTATATTTTAATAATTAAGTTAGGTTATTAATTTACTATTTTCCATAAGTTGTAAAGTAGGGCTATGAAATTTTTATGTAATTTTAAAGAATTTTATTGTAAAATAATATATAAAAAAATAAATAAATAATAACAAAATTGTAAAAACAAATATTGTGTTGAAACAGTTAAAATTTAAAAAATTAAAAAAAAAAGAATTTAAGGTAGGCATATCATAAAAAAAAAATATTTACCAAAAATTAACCTATATTCAAAAATAAGTATAAAAAAAAATTAATTTTTTAAAGTTGCTAAATATTAATATTATAGTACATTCATATTTCATAGCCCGAAAATATGTTGTAATCTAGTGTAGTTAATAAAAAGTATGTTCAATGTTCACTTAATTTTTATTAATTTATCTAGGGTTGTGGATAAGTTAAGTGTTAATATTTTTTATTTGTTATGACCTTACCCAAATCCTACAAAAATTTGCACTACGGAAATTTGTTCATATTCAAGTAAAATTATTGATAACTAATGTGTACATTGCCTTTGATATATTAATATTAAATTTATGTCCATTATTTGGTCTATTCACACACAAGTTAAAATGTTGATAAAAAATGCAAATTACACATCATATAAAATTATATCTCAGAATACCTACATATTAATTAAAATATATAATCATAAATGGAAAGTCTGATATGCACTATGAACAAGGGGCTCTGGGCCTTTAGCCCCCCCCCCTCCCATAAGATTGATAATACAAGACTCAGTTAATTTTGTACTTATTTATAAAAACAAAAAAAAATTAATATAAAATTAATGTAGGTTATTTTTTGTGTTACTTGTCACTTTATTTGTGTAATCTAAAAATTTACCTATTCTACATTTTTTTAAATATACATAGATTACTATTTATTTTTAATGAATAGAAATCATTGAATGGAAAGGGCATCAACAAATTTAAAACTAAAAAAAAAAAAATGTGAATAGACCTCTAACTACTTTAGTCTTAGCTTTAAGTCCTGAATTCTAGTAAAATATACATATTTATGAATTATTTTTTAAATACTTACATTAAAATTGTTAATTTTAAAATGAATAAATATGTGTTTAATATTGTATTAATTTTTATTTAAGTAAAGTTATGTATTAAATTAATGTTCATACATATTATATTGTATATTAAATACATATTTTAAAACAATAAAAATTAAAATTCTTCATCTGAAGATATTACATAATTGTTTGTGATCAAACATCCCAAGTCATGTGTTAGTAAAAGCTACTACAAATGAATTACTTAGAAGACTGGCAAATTGTTTAGAAGTGGATGGTCATCGATTTGAACATTTATTAAAATAATATTATTGTAAATAAACTTAAATGAACAGCTTATATGCATTGTATTTTAATTTAATTTCTTATTCTAATAGTAATTAGACAGAAAAAGTAACCAATAATTAAATAAGACCATATTTAAAAAGAATATTTTACTAATGACCCAATAGGTATTAATTCAGTATGCATGACGTGTGTACATAGGTGTCCTACATTAATAAAATAAATCAACTTCCTACTTAGTTACTTTGATTTAACTTACCTTTGATATATCAATTTACTTATTGAACAACAAAATAAAATTATTATTATTAATAGTAACATTATTTCAAAAATATAGTTGATTGTTGATTAGTTTAAACCAATAAATCAATTTAAAAATACAAAAATACATGACAATATTGTCTATGAGGGCTATAAGCAAATTTTCATGTTGTTAATTCCCGCTTATCAAAGGTTTAACGATTCACAATTAATACCTATTCGATAGTGAGAATTTTACATTAAACACTTGTTTTCAGAAACAGTTTACAAATTACAACAACTTATACCTACAAAAATTACTGATGAATGTTGATCACGATTTAAGATGGTAGTGCAATCGTGCTGTTACATGTTGACATTTGTTAATTCAAGGCTTATAGATAATAATCCTATACTATAAGACCGTGGTTTTGATTAACCGTTAATTCTCGTTTATCTACAAATGTAATAAGTGATAAGACCTTATACCAAGAATCAGTAACCAGTGCTTTATTGTGTAACCATTTTGGTAAATTGTAAAATGTTATATTTATACGTTGTTCACTCGACACTCGATGTTCGGCGGCTGAGAGCGGGGATAGGATAGGTAGGTCCAATCCGTACGACCTTTGTACATGGTACCTACTATTAACTTATTGTTATTATCGATTATGACTGTTATGGGTATCATTAAATTTAGATTTAATTTCGTTTTTACTTCTGGTTTTGACTGTTGGGCTTAATAAATTGACCAGTAGCAGTAAATTTAACGAATGTTTAAGCATTAATAAGTCGCTAACGGATTACACAAATTAAATTCTGTAAACGGTAAAATGATTTTTTTCTACATGCTTACAGATTTTCGTTATAGAAAATAGGTATTTCCATTTGAAAATTGAAAGTTTATAGTGTTTTACTAAATAAGGGAGGCAGTTAAAATTATTAAAATTATAACACATTGTAAAACAGTAAAATCTATAAAGTTAAAAAAAAAATTTATATTAAAATTCCTAATACTTACCGAGATATTTACTGGTTCATGATAAAAGAATCACCCTGTATATGCTATCTGAATTATCCATCGTAGCCGGGTTATTAATTGTTTTTATATGGTAAAATTAATTATTGTCTAGTTAAATTAAATTTAAATAAGATTTTTAAAAAAAATATGTCATATATTAATTGTTCATTAAGCCGATTTTTATCGTTAATATAATATTTCTCTATAAACTGTATTAGCTGTAATTCCTGCCAAATAACTAAACTCGTGGGCGTACTGACTCTGGAACATGTCACATACAATTGGCCATGTGAAAACCGGACACGCAACCGGAATGAGTTTAAGTACTAGACAGGAAATCTGACTGGCTTATTAATAGATGTAAAATTGACTCGAACGTACTAAGATTGAAAGGCGGAGCCGACTCGGAATCGGATACAGATAGTGGCGGAAATACATGTGTTGACATGGGCACGAGCAATAAAAGAAGTCCCCCTAGTCCTGGCATGCAGAACCAGGCAAAAAAGAAAGCAACAGGGCCGAGCGCAAAGAGTAAGGCGATAAACGCCCATCTCGGCTGGCTTGAACAAACAGCCCAATGCGAGCGAGCAAAAAAGTTGACGGTTGCGGCTGCTGAGGGCATTTTAGAACGTACTACTGCACTAAGAGAAATTTTTACCGACCTCAGCCTAGAGAACAGCAGGCTCAGCGGGAGGTCACAGGTCACACAAGAGCAACTAAAATGTATACTTGATACTTTTAGCAAGTCCCTCAGCGACAAGACCGCGGAAATCGAAGACCTGCGTAGACAAAATAGAGACCTTAGAGCAGCCCTGGAGTCTCGCCCTGATACAGCGGACGTGCCTAAGAACACAACAGAGAGTATTGCTCCAAAGACTAGCTATGCGCGGGTGGTTGCGCAGGAGCCCCCCGTGGTCAGAAAGACCAACTCGAATAAAAAGCGGAAGGAAGTTATGGTAAAGTGTCGCGAAGCCAAGACGGGCACACGGTTCACCTTCACAGTTCCAAGTGGTACAACAGTAACTGCTGCAAAAACGGAACTGTGGAAAACGGTGAAAGGTAAAATTCCAAACCCCAGGGCAAGGACGATGGTTCGGGGCGATCAGCTAACGATAATCCCCGAAGACGCCAATACGTTGGAGGTGATAAGAAATATGCCGGAGGCAAAAGTGGTTGGTCCTAGACAACCAAGGGTAATAGTTTATGACGTGGATGCTGAACTAACGATAGATGAGATCGCGACCGGCCTAGTTACGCAGAATCCAGAACTGGAAATCACTATGGATGACGTCAGCAAAATGCATGTTAAACATAAGCTTGGCCCTAGGACGGGCAGCACAACTCATTGGGTGATAGAAGTTCCGGCGAACCTCCTCCATAAGCTGGAAAATAAGTCAATCTTCCTAGGCCTCACTAGGTGCAGGGTCAAACTGCACCAAGGACTCCCACAATGTTTCAAATGCCAAGGCTTTGGGCATACATCCCTTAAATGCGTGCAGGAACTGCCAATATGCAGGCACTGCGCAAAGCAGCATGACAGCAGGGACTGTACAGAGAAAGGGAAGACTGTCTGCACTTATTGTAGAGGCGACCATAAAGCCTCCAGTACTACATGCAGAGCTAGAGATAGAGCGGTACAAAGCCTGTTGAGGCGTACGGACTTCGGAACAAAATGATAGGCAACATAAAAATAGTGCAGCTCAACATTTGTAGGAGCAGGCTTGCCTCCATACAATTAAAGGATTACTGCATTCAAAATAAGATCGATGTACTACTACTGCAAGAGCCACTTATAGCCAATAACAAAATATTTGCGTTCGAAGGGAACAAACAGATCCACCAGGGGGACTTGTCTGGTGCTGCAATTGTCTTCCTTAACGAGGACTTACGTGCCATAGAGATGTATCAATACAATTCGAAGTACATAATAGCTGCTAAGGTCAGCGGACAAACTGACAGGCAAGCAATAACAGTGGTGTCAGCATATTTTAAGTACAACATGCCGACACCCTGCTTCATTGAGAAGCTGAAAGTTATTTTAGAAGGCGAAGCAAAAGTTCTGATCGGTGCGGATGTCAACGCGCACTCTACACTATGGCATTGTCCAAACCGAAATGATCGAGGCAGACTGGTGGAAGAGATGATTGAGGACCATGACCTCCGTGTCGTCAACCAACCATCTCCATTAAGGACCTACGATCGCGATGGCATGGGTTCATCAGATATTGATGTTACCCTGATCACACCTGCCATTACAGGACACGTTAGTGGATGGTCGGTCGTGGATAACTCGGACAGCGACCACAACGCGTTGACGTACAACCTAAAGTTAGATGGTAGATCGACCCCTGCCAAAATGGACCGAATGTTCAACACTGGCAAGGCAGATTGGGACAGATTCAAAATTGAATTATTAAGCCGCAAGCACCAGATAGTCGAGACATCCATTGACGACATGGCTGGCTCAATTATAACTACAATGCAGAAAGCAGCAAAGGCATCCATGCCAGTAATACGGAAAGTTACCCGATGTACGAAAAAGCAGCCCTGGTGGAACGACACACTAACAAAATATAAGAAGGATCTTGACAGATCCAGGCGTCAAAGACTGAATATCACGGACAGGCCTGCTTATAATAGGAAACGCAATACCTATCTAAAAGAAATTAGATCCGCTAAGATGACTGCTTGGCGATCATTTGCTAATGACATTAACGTTGACGTCTGGGGTAAAGCCTTCAGATGGGCCAAAAAGGGTTCAAGCCGCCGAACCATCCCAAGCACCATGCAAGGCGAAAATGGCGAGATGACGACAAACTGGGACGACACCGCCGAACTGTTACTGAGCACGTTCTTTCCGTCAGAAGGAAATAAGGTTCCAATTGCAAGAACCGGTCCTCTCCTACCATAGGATAAGGTGGTTGACGACGTAAGGGTCAGATCGGCAATCTGGAGAATGCGTCCCTCCAAAGCCCCTGGCCCCGATGGAATTACAGCAAAGATCTTAAGAAAAGCATGGCCCGTCATCGGACAGAACATAACTAGGCTCTTCATCAGATGTCTATCGGAGGCCTCTTTTCCAAGTAACTGGAAAGTGGCTAAACTAGTGGTTATCCCGAAACCAGGGAAAAAGGATCCAGCCAGTCCAAGATCATATAGACCTATAAGCCTATTACCCACCTTGGCAAAGGCACTTGAAACGCTGATCATTCAGGATCTGATAGCCGAGACAAACCTAGATGACTACGAGCAGCAACACGGTTTTGTCACCGGCAGATCGACTCTAACAGCCATAAGAGAGTTATACAGGTGGACGGGAGCAAACAGTCACAGACACGTCTTCGGAGCATTCCTTGACATCACTGGGGCCTTTGACAACGTCGGCTGGTCCCCTTTGCTGTTAAGACTGGATCAACTGGGTGCGTCTCTGCGCACACTAAGGATTGTCCATAGCTACTTGGATAACAGAAGAGTAAGGCTAAATCTGGAAGGGAAGCTTTACACAAAGACTCTAGAAAGAGGATGCCCGCAAGGGTCACAGCTCGGTCCCACCCTATGGAAGGTCGCGATGACGGCGGTAGGTCAAATACCATTGGAACAAACTGCAAACTTCATTATATACGCGGACGACATTGCAGTCCTGGTAGGGGCGGCTAGGCCACCCATAGCTCATAGAAGGCTTGAAGCGTACCTCGACAGTCTGTTGGAATGGGCGAGAACATATGGGCTGAATTTCTCACCAGCCAAATCTCAACTGATGACGGTTAAAGGCGGTCTGAAGCCTAATTACGCGGTGGCCTTCGGCACGGAACCGAATGCACCGATGATAGGAGCCAGCGAAACGGTAAAATACCTAGGTGTAACCCTAGACACCAGACAAAGTTATTGGAGCCACGTTGTAACACTAAAAGAGAAAAACAAGGAAATATACAAACGTTTACGACATATGACATCGGCGAACTGGGGTATGAGCCGGATCTCAGCCATGACGATATATCGGGCAGTCTTCCTCCCCCGTGTCACATACGTGGCAGAGATCTGGGAGAAGGCATGTCAAATGAAAAAGGTGATACAGGCATTGGGAAGCATGCAACGAGACCCGCTACTAGCTATAACGAGCAGCTACAGAACGGCATCGACGAACTGTCTTTCAGCGGTAGCGGGCGTTCTCCCGCTGGACCTCGAAATAAGAAGAATGTCACTAGCACGGAAACTGAAGAATAATGAAATACAGAGCGAAGAACATGAAGAAGGAGTCAGCGAGCTCATGGAGCTCTGGCAAACCCGGTACGACGCAACTGACAAAGGCGAGTGGACGAAATATATGATACCCAACCTAGTTCAAAGATGCGCCCTCCCACTCACAGCTTCAAACTGGTACAAAGCCCTTATTGCGAGTGCGGCAATGGCGCAGAAACGGTGCGCCACGTACTATTGGTGTGCAGAAGAAACGCAGCTCACCGAGAAACGCTAAAGAAGATCATGGACGATGAAGGAGAAGTTTGGCCACCCAGAAGCGGTGCTTTTCTGACGTTAAGAAGAACCTATGAGGCGCTAAGGACATTCAGTGAGAAAAGCCTCAAAAACAGAACAGATAGGTAGGACCTATTGAGGTCGGGACGCAGCCACACCAGGCGGTGTAAGTGCAAAAGACTCGGGGTGGCCCGGGTGAGCACGCACGGTGTAAGCGGCACAAGCGGCGGGCCACACTCGAGCGCGTCCTGACCAGGGGCGTGCTCACGCGTCAGGGACGTGTAGAACGGCCCTGTGGTTGGGGCCGAGGCCAGAATACCGCCACAGTATTCCCTGCTTGTCGTAAAAGGCGACTAAAAGGGAACTGGCCAGTCGGGGCCGGCGCCTGGGGCGCGGACACACCGAAACCTCCGGGGACTAGGGTGTTGAGAAGTTCTGACCGTGACCTCACGAAGAGCGGGTCGCTCTCTTCGGGGAGGCCTCTGGGAGGCGGGCGCACCGAAACCTTCGGGGATTAGGGCGTTGTAGAGGTTCTGACTGTGACCTCATGAAGAGCGGGTCGCTCTCTTCGGAGAGGCCTCGGGGAGGCGTAGACAAACAACTAAGGCTACCGAGCCTCTAACTCGGGGGTCGCGGCCACCGCGTCGGCAGCGAGCGCTGCTCGGAGAGGGCCCACCGTGAGCCTGCGGTACACGGCCCAAATCTCGGGAGGACCACAGCTGAGGCATAGCGCCGACGAAGCTCGGCCCGCATATCTCACCATTGATGTGCTTGCCTAACGGGAGCGAGAATGGTACTTCGGGATGTGGAGGAAAGCCCGCGGCGTTGAGCGATTGACGCCGTGCCCTCACACGACGGCGGCGTAGTGGCTACAGTCGCTGCGTGGTCGACGGCGGATTGGTTTCGGAGTGGCTGTAGCAGGAGCTACTATGTGGTTACAAGACCGACGCTTGGTCTAGGGGAAGGCTGCCGAGTGAGCATTCTCCTTAGCGCACACCCAGCTCACCGGTGGAGCTATATGCACCGGAGGTTGCCCGTGACCAAATGCGGGAAGCGATGAGGATAGCTCGCGACCCGACCAGGATGGCGAAGGGCACGTGTACGCCTCAGCCAAACGGTACGGGCGCACTCTCTCCCGACTTCGGTGGGAACGGGTTTGCGCCCGGTGCTCGTGGTCCGTAGACGACGCGCGGCCGACGTGCGCCGACCGTGAACCTCCGCGGCTCTCGACTAGCGCACAGCGCTAATGTGAGGTCCGCGGTTGTAGCCGAAAGGCAACAAAACCCGGGAATCCTCCTGGCCATGTGAAAAACAATCTTCTCTTATATCATCGATCTCTGCAAATTTCAAGGTTTGCCCTTGTGATTAGTTTATTGTCATGGCAAAACATTCTTTTACAGGAAACTGCATTCTCTTGAATTAGAAAGGATAATCTGATAGTGTGATTGGTATGCGAGGAATAAGAACTGATTCATTTTTTGCAGATAATTTCATAATAATAGCTTCCATCAAATTCTTTTGTGGATCAATAATCCGTATACGTGTTCCATTGCAAAATTTTGGTGAACTAAGGTTTCTGAGAAGCATTATAGGACAACCAATTTTTAATATTAATAAATGTAGTGGAAATCTAGGAGGGTTGAGTGAATTGATAAAATTCAACGGGATAATTAACTGCATCATCTACTTCCATTACTGAATTCACTGATATGTATTCCATATTTTTTTGCTTTAAAAGAGTCCAATAATATTTTGTTTATGTCTCCTGCTGTATCATTTTTTGATGTCAATATGGCCCTCTCACATCACCAGTCCATTAATTTATAAATAATAATATCAAGACTTGATTCAGGCTGCAATTTCATTAGCTCGAGGTCCTCTTGGTTTGAAATTTGAATTTTTCAGAACCTTCAGACAATTGTTTAAACCTTTAAATCTTTTCTTATAAGACATTGGATTTTCATCCCATAGTGTAAGCTTGCATTTTTTCAGAACTTTCGCTAAATTTGATTGTTTATTAACAGTGCACGTTGGGGTCTCGATGGTGATCCCTCTGGAGGACAAATTCCTTTATATATTATGTAAAGTAGGAGATTACATTATAATATAAACATAATACTTGCTGACCCCGCACTCTTAATTTCCCATTAAAAATTCCAACTCCAAACTTTGATTGAATTTCAATTCATTATTTAATATTCGGTGTAATGGTGTTAAAAAGTTAAAAATGTTCATCGATCAGCTTGAATCTCAAATTCATTATTGTATGAATATTATATAAGCTAGATGTATCGTGTCCCCCACCTTTTTTCAATCTATAATAATGATTGATGTTTTTGTGTTCTATGTATCTTCATTATTTTAAATTATATCCAACAATAATATTTACAAAAATTAACCGTTTACCGCTAATCATTACTCGTAAATGTATCCCATATTTATCTCCATTAAAGGTTTTTAACACAGTCGTTTTAACCAAATCTAAAGTAAAGGTCTAAATTAGTTATGAACTTATAGTTGATTAAATTATAATAACTATTATACTTTTTGTAAACAATTATTGTAATCCTGTCACAACCAATTGCACATTTTTTTAAACAAAAAAAATTTTCAATTTATCATTTCAGGAACACTGTTTGACCACTTCTTTAAAATTCAAATATCGAAAATATTTTTCCCACTGAAAATCTAGAGTATTACAGGAACCACTATTCTTAAATTCGTATTTTGTATTTAAAAAAAAAAAATTGAAAAATAGCGATCAGTGAGTAAGTGGTATTTGACTTCTATATAAATACTTATATAGATTATATAATTGCATCAACCCACAATAATCAAAATTAAATATTATAAAAACTAAAAAGAGAAAAAATAACAGTCATCCATCATATTACGTAGTTTGTAAATTTGTAATGCATAATATACGACGACTTCATCAATCCGAACTAGATAGTTTACCTTAGATTACCATAGATAAATAACCACCATAATATTATGTAAGCTGGTTAGTTGTAGAATAATTGCAAAACTATATTTTTGTTATCATTGTTATCATAGTTTCATCGGCTATGACGTCATGGATTCCACAAGAATATAGTAATATATTGGCAGCTAGACTTATGGAAGTTTCAAAAGGCGAAAATGGATAAAGTATACAAAAGATCTGTGAAACTACCTAGTGAGAAAGAAGGCACTTGATCCTCAGCCTGACTGTAGTGCAGCTTTTTCAGTAGGTGGCAATCGAAAACATGAAATTGGCTAGAGAGCTAGACAGTCAGCTGGAATGGCGTATATTCCTATAAGAAGCCCTAGCAAGGGGTTAGGGTTAAAACTCCCCCCCCCACCGAAATATTTTACAACAAATAAATTTAATTTATAATATTTTGTATAATATAAATTTACTTTAATTAATAGTGAACTTATCTCTAATACCAGTATACTATTAGCAGGGTTTTCTCTTTCACGCCAGGACTGGGTAGGTTGTAGGTAGATGCACAAACTTATGCACAGATTGCATCTGAAAGACAACCCAGCATGTGACTACACCGAGATTCGGCAAATGGTTGATCACATTATTATAAGCAGCCCGGAAACGTGAGAGAATTTATAGACCTAACAGAAAGAGCAGTAGAGTGGATGAATTAAACATTAAATTGTAGTGATTTGTTCATTTATTATGTTTTGTTAACACATTATTATTTACTAATTTTTTGTTTATATATGATTTTTATGTCTTGTTATCGCTAATTGTGTATTAAATTGTATTTATTTTGCTGTATTAATGGTGTGTGTTAAATGAGTGTAATGGTTAGTAACCATACGATAAATAAAATAACTTTCAAATACTTAGATAACCTAGATTTTTGAAGTAAAACTTCTTTCTTGAGGTATGGATGGAGAAAAAATCGTCACGAAAAATGAAACGCCACGAAAGAATGAAACGTCACGAAAAATGAAACGCCACGAAAAAATGAAACAGTGTATCAATGCGTGTGAATGACTGCGACAGAAATCGATGAATGGTTAAATATTGTATGTCCGAATGTGATAGCGCGTCATTTGCTTAGTGTGTTTTCTATGTTTTTTCAATTCTACTCTCCTATTTACTCTTTTTTACTCTCACTTATGATTTAACGGACCCCCAATACTTATGAAAGAAGTTTTACTTCCTTAGAGTGTAACTCAAACACTTTTATTTTTTATAAATTAAGGAAGGGCTTGTGGCTCTATCAACTTCTTTTTTTTCATATAAGATATAAGAATCACACTTCTTCCAGTAAATTGTGATTTTCTGAAGACATTGGTGACTGGTGTATCTAAATTTGAACAAGTAAGTATTTTTGAGTATTGAGATAGTTTATGATATTTTTCTATAATAGTTTTAGTATTAGCCTCAGATCATGGAAATGTTTAGGCCGAGGGATTTTGTTCTTACATTCACCATAAACTATAATAACCTTAACTCCAAATAGTGAAGAAGAATAGGCGTCAAAAGTAAATTTATCAAACGTTTTCCCACACGATGACTGAAAAGAAAATAGTGTCGAGATTTACTAAATGAATAAATTAAAATAATATAAAATAAAAAAACAAAATAACAAATTATTAATAAACAAATAGGGGTAGTACTTACATTGGATGGCTTCATCCCTCACGTTTTCATGTTAAAAAAAAAAATAATAATAATATACAGCCGAGTCTCGATCACTCGAACCTCGATAACTCGAATTTTTTTGTCCCTAGGAAATTCCTATACACTCAATGCAATATTTGTCGCGATAAGTCAAATATAAAAATAGTTGAGCATAGATAACTCGAAGTCATTTCTTACATTTTATCGTTAGAATAACCGGTTTACAATCACAATTATACAAATGAAATTATCCTATGTACAACTGTTGTGCTGTAAAATAATCGGCAGTTGCCGTATATCTTCGCTGTGTACAATTTACAAGCAATTTAATATTCCACCCAGTAAACTTTCAACTATTCTGAAAAATAAAGACGATATTTTACAAAAATACGAAACTAATAAAGGGTCCATGAAAAGAATGAAGATTTGTGAGTATTCCGTTATAGAGGTTAGTTTACTCAATTGGTTTATTCAATGTAGAGATTTAAACATTCCAATAAATGGACCAATTTTAAAGGAGAAGGCCGAATTTATTGCTTTTAATTTTTTAATTTTAATTATAGTTTATAAATATACATATAATACTTCTAAAAAAAAAAAATAAAAATAAAAAAATAATGTGTAACTCGAAAAATACATAAGTCGAATTTATTTTTATGTCTCTTGACATTCGAGTTATCGAGACTCGATTGTATCTCATATTATTATTGTGCCCTAGAGTAAAGATTGTATACTTCTTGTTAAAAAAAAAAAATAAAAAAAAAATAATGTTATGTGAACTTATTACGTAGCATATAAGTACCTATGTAGGTAACCAATAACCATGTACTGTATTTTGTTTGAAGATTGCTGTAGAAATATACAATGTTATACAACCATTGCATCATCATACCAAACTTATGATTCATCTTAAAATAAGCCTCCTCTGCACGGATAACTAGTTACTCTACCCCTACTCTAAAAATAGAAAAGGAACATCTGGTTTAGTCATTGATATCACTTGTATTGAATCTTAGAAGGTATCAAAATCGTTTATTATGGAATTAAGTATTGTGTTGTAGCCTTGTAGGTATAAGAAACCTATTATTATACTTATATAAATAATAAATTATAGTATAAAAGATAAATATTATTATTTTTAAATATTTAAATATTAAACAAAACATAAAAATGTTCAATAAAACAATTTTATAAAACAACATAATTTGTTTAATAATTAGCTAAAGAGCTATATTTATGAATATTGAATAATCATTTATCATACATAACTATATTCTCATATTATAAGAAATGATCAGAAAATAATTTTTCAAAAATATGGGTACTGCATTAAAATCTTAAACGATGATTATCAATTTGTAACGTGTTATTTTGATCACACAAAATATAATTTGGTATATACAATATTGTATATTGTGTAGGTATTATATTATATTATATGTGCGTGTCTATTTATAATTTTTATACTCTGAATAATTATAAATATTCATGAATATTATTCATATATATTTGAAATATTATTTATATAAATTATATTTAAAAAAATATGTATGACAAAAATATTAATCATAAACACAAAACAAAATTTATAAGGAAGACATTCCAAAAAATATCACCCAAAATTGTATAATATACAAATTTAGATTAAGACTTAAAAAATACACATTGTTATATTGTACAATAAATAGTCCCTTAACAAGAATAAAATTATTAAATATTATAATTTATGCTATAATATATAAATATACGTTTAAATAATGTTTTTTAATTTAAATTATGTGACTCTCGCAGAGATGACTTTAATGGTTTATTTTGTTTGCACTGAAAAGTTTATACAAATTTTTACTTATATTTAGAATATTTAAGACATCTATTTGACTATGTATTTCAAAATTTGTTAATTATGTTGATATATCTCTTTTATATGATACTATTAACATAATATTGTTTACAAGAGAATATTAATTAGGTACATCAAACATTAATATGTGTAATTGCAATAAATTTATAAATAAATATATTTCAAATTAAATTTTCAAATATCAATTATTTATTTAATAATATTGAAAATTTGTGTTTTAACGGAAGTAATAAAATAATATACCTACAAATTAAACATCAAATCTAAGCAATAAACTAACTGAGCTTGAAATAAATATATTATACAATCATTTTTGGTAAAAACAAGGTAGATATACAAATTTTAGGTAACTGTTAAATTAACCGTTTCTAAACTTAAACGGTTCAAATATACAAAAAAAAATGTCAGTACCAATTACAGAAATAACATACGAGCACCCTAAAAAATCACCAGTTTTCAATAATCAATTATCGATTATATTTTGTGCAATTCAAGAAAGCAATACGTCGATTTCACAATTATTTTCGATGGCTTTGCGACGTCTATCCTGTTGTTTGATCAACGCACTTAATTTGTTCAATAGAAACTGTTTATCATGTCCTTCAATTACAAGTCGCTTGCGAAGAATTACAATATTTTTTTATTGGATCCCATGAGGCCATGACGGTTTGATAATAGTAGACAATGCACGGAAGTATGAAAATCAACGGGACAACAAAGTTTACACTAAACAGTATTTCGTAACATGTAATTGTCCACTGAGGTATGGTGCGCATACAATTAATCAAAACCCTCCAAATAGACGGTAATCCTTTGAATGGGCCGTAGGACCTGGATGGCGTTATTTTTGATACAACTGTTAACCATGTAGTCACGCAAATAACATAGGACATGAGTAGCATGGTCATGATCATTGTATGTGCTCTTGACGGGTTGTATACCTTTTAAGCTAGGCTATAGTTACAAAACAAGAAAACCATTTTATGTAAAACATTATCACCATCAATACAAGGCCTAAGGCTGCCACTAGGATCACATAGAAACTACCCAACCACACAATTACCTGAATGTAGAAAACGTCCGATACATGTTTCGCTAAGTTGAGTTCTTGATTGGACATCACTTGAAACAAATTATTTTTAAAATATCTAACCAGGATGCTATTGGGACAACTAATCAAGATGATGATGCCGATTTCGCATGCGACGTCAACGATTAAAAGCTTATACATGATCTAACTACTAGTATATGCAATAATTTAAAAGAACGATTATTAGAAAACGAAGATGACTTCAATTGAATTCATGATATTTCAATAATTGACAAAACCACTTGGCCTTCAAACGTTTATGTCAACTTTTCGTGTTGAACAAAGACAATGCAATTAACGGTTTTAGGGTATACTTGGATAGTTATAGTCTTTAAAATACTATTCTGGAGTTTGTAAATTGCATTAAAACATTTCTCTGTTCTACTGCAGATTGAGAAAGAGGTTTTAGTCTTTTAAATCTAATATGCACTGATCTCAGAAATAAGTTGACAATATCAAATATCGCAAACTTAATGTTTTTAAATATTAACAGGCCATCTCTGAATCAAAGGAATCCAAAAGAATATGTTAAGTCATGGCTAATAAGCCAACATAGAGATGCTGATGATACTAGAACAAAGATATTGAAAATTGATGAACCCAATATTGAATACAAAAAATATTTGTGGAAAATTTTATAAGTTATATTGGTGTATATTATTATTATTATTTAATATATTGTATTAATTGTTTTATTTTTTATGTACTGTTATTGTTTTTTACATTTTTTTAGTGGGCCAAATATTATAAAGCATGCCCAAGGTTAAATTTAGAAATATAGTAGTAAGTAATAACATTTTTTTGTTAAGAATCTAATAAACAGTATTTACTATCAACACTTTTACAAAATTGCATTGTCGTTATCCATTATGTGTTTTTTGGTTGAGGTTTACTTATTTATTAATTTCTTATAAAAATATGAATAGTAAGAATACTGAAAGTTTAATAAAAAAAAAAAAAATAAAAATAATATAATGTAAGCGATTAAATTAATTCTTGTAGTGTAACGACTACCGAAAAAAAACAATTCGAGCGGAGCGATAAAATGTTTTAGGTGGATTATACATATTTATTAGTGCGTATACCCATAAATATTTATCCAATACACCACTGCGTTGACGGAGACTGAAGCTATTGCAAAAAAATTCTTCGAAAATTTATATTAACGGCAAAACGAAGGGTTGAATTTATTTAAAAATCCATTTCAATCATGGCTAAATGAGATTTACAATGAAATTAAAATGTTGATTAAACAAGGGACTGGAATAAATCCATTCTATTCAACCAATTTAGTTCCACTCTTAATAAAATGTACCAAACTATAACCACATTGGTCAGGAGTTATGGTACAATTTTTTAGTTATGGAGAAGAGGTATCAAGCTTGGCAGCTATAGAGTCAAGCTTTAAAAAATTGAAAACAGTGACATTATTACATATTGACTTGCCCACAAACATAGAAACATTCTTGGGAAATTATATAATGCCATTAAAACGTGCCTCTATGTTGCGAGCAGTTAAAAACCACACACCGATGTTATCCCAATATGTTGAAAAAAATAGTTACAACATGCATCAAATATCGGTTTCATTCCCAGAATCGAATGAAGTGGACAAAGAAGGAACTATAAATAAAACATCAAAAACATCTCCAATTTTTCAACATATCGAAGACCATGTCATACATTAATTACTTTTGCTGTCACCAGATTTTAAAGATGCCATTATATAATATAATAATTATGAGGATGTGTTGCATATACCAAGGAGCAAATGTTCGTTATGTAGTGCAGGTAAAAAATAATAATAATTCAGTTATTAATTCAACAATTATAGTATACCTTAACTTCATAACAGTTAATATTAGTACAGTTAATTAATAAATAAATTTGAATCTCTTTAATTGTTAAATTTGTATTATAACTTATTTTTAAATGTATAATAAACAGTAGCATTTACAAATTAATTTTAAGAAAATTATTCGATTTTTGGCATAAAATTTTAATTCCTGTATAAAAAGTTTTATTTTATTTATTCCTTAATATTTTCAGGAAATTTTCCAAAAGCTGTTGCAAAAAAAAGTTCAGTCTGTAAAAAGCTTGTACATAGCTTTTCAACCTGTTCCACTCATAAGCCAGGAAGAGAAAACGAGCGTTTATGTAAGGTTTGCTCTTTATATTTAATAACACGTGCGCATGACTCATTGGCGTCACTGATTTTATATTCAATCCAAAATATTAAATTGTATTGTGCATAATAATTATTTAAATATACTACAATAGTACAATATGGTTTATAATAATGAGTAGTTAATATTGTACTGGTGACTTAAGGTATTCGTACACTTTTAAAAATAAGTATATTTAATATGTTTTAGTTATTTATCAATCTATTATACCTACCAAACTAAAAATGTATAGAAGTTAAATTTTTTTTTTTATCTTCTTATCTAGGTATCATATTGTGATAGTCATGCCTAAGTATCCAGAAATAATTTATGTTTCTGAAAAATCATATTTTATACACTTTATTAGTATAATTTTAAATTCTAGGATAACATCTGCATCATATTCACACAGAGCTGATTTAATTATAAATAATTTAACTGTTGAAATAAAGCAAATGGAACCTTAATTGTATGTGCATTTACTGCTAGCCATGTAATCGACGCTTTAATGGAGAAGTGTCGATCAGCAAAAGAAATTTCGGATTTTCCAGATACACGAAAAATTATGCATTTTACATTCTAAATGAATAATGATGATAATATTTTTCAGTTTTTGATGGAATCAAAAATCAAACGGATTTTTTTCACAATCCTAATTGTTACAATCGTAACCAGTCAACACTTCCAAAAATAATATGCAACAGATCTATAAGACTTCACACAATTGCAGGTGTTTCAAGTTTCAATACTAAAACAGTAAGTCACTAACTACCTATGTAATTTTTTCAAACAATACCTATAATTATAATTTTAAGCATTATAGTTAAAACATTAAGACAATAAAACTCTTGGTAAATTGTTGATAATATTGTAATGAACTCTGGCATATTTATAATTAATACAATATTATTACATTTATGTAATTATACTTAAACTTATTAATAATTATATCTTAGACACTGAGTTAATATTATGATTATAATAATGTAGGTAATTAATTTTAAGGTATATAACTATAAATTAATGTTGTTTAAGACTTATCCACAACAAATATATAATGTTAATGAATTTAGTATCAGTAGCGGCTATCCTAGAGTAGAGGTTTAGCGCTTGCTACACCTTTAATAAGGGCTGGTCGGAGTGGATTGTCTAATTATTCAGCAGAATGGAATGTTATATGAATGACTATTGTTGTCCGTGGGTGGTTATTTCTTATGTTTCACTACACCTATATTTTTAAGGATAGCCGCCACTGTTTAGTATGCAATTTTATTGAATAATTAAAATATGTATTTATATTTTAATAATAATATTATTATCACTACTATTCACTAGGCTATCTAGATGACATTGTGAAAATGTTTCTACATTTTTTAATAGGATGTATAAGATACATAAAATATTAATAACTAATATAATACCATATAAATAATAATAAGATGTACATTCAAAACATTATCTTAGTTAGGTTTCTATATTATATTTTATGATAATAATATTATTTTTATAGAACGATGAATTAGCCCAATATAAAGCTACCAGTAGTGAAGATGAGCCAGATATTGTGTATGATAGTGACAAAGATCCGGAATACTTACCCATTAACCGTGATGATAGTTTCCACAATGAAACAAATAGTTTGACATCTGATGATAATATATCTTCAACCTTACTAGTCACACCCAATACATTGGTTGTTAGTTCATAACAATAATAACGTTTTTTCAATAAATGTATTATATTTAAATTTACACAGGTAGAGAATACATTAGCACCTTCTGTTAAGCATAAAAGATGTCACAATATGATTGATACAGATAAATTAACAAAGAAACGTATTAAAAATAGCTCTGAATGGATTGGCGTAAAATCAAAAACGAAATTTAATCTAGGAGAAGAACATATCAACAGAGGAGGTAAAATTAGAATGGCAAAGAATGGCAAAGAATGGCAAAGAAGATGGGCCCACCGTGTATGGAGAAGTGTCGAATGAAATGCAAAGAACAATTGAATGATGAAGATAGGAAAATAATGTTTGATTCATATTGGAGGTTAGGTTAGCTATATGAGAGCTATATGAGACAACGAGACTTTGTTTCAAGCAATATACAAATGACGAGTAAGAAGAGTAACACAACTTTTGGTATTTCTAAGGTACACCTCAACCTCGTAGAAACTATTCTAGTAAGTTTTATTTCTTTCTTTTATTATTTACGGCCCTTAAGACCATCCTGAAAACGCTAAACTTTGCCACCTATCCCTGTCCTCCGCTACTTCTCTCCATTTGACACCAGGCTCTATCTTTTCCACTTCTCTCTTCACACCGTCTTCCCATCTTAACTTAGGTCTACCTAGTGGTCTTTTTCCATTAGGCTCTTCTTCGATCACTCATTTTACTAAAGTACCATGTTTGCGCCAAGCATGTCCTGCCCAACTTAGTTTCCGCATGGCGATCTCTCTAACTATATTCGACCTCTGGAAAAGTCCTTGGAGTTCCACGTTATGAAATTTTCTCCATTAATTCATTTGTCTATCGTATAAGGGGCCAAACATTTTCCGTTGGACTTTTCTCTCGAATATCATTAATCTTGATTCTTTTGTTTTTCTCTGCCCCCAAGTTTCTGAGCCGTATAGAACAATAGGTCTTAGTTGAGTCATGTACATTTTGATTTTTAGGGCTTTTGATAAGGACTTCGATTTCAAGACTTTTTCAAGTCCATAATATCCTCTATTAGCTAGTTGTATCCTTGTTGACACCTCTGTCTTGATGTCGTTAACTTTCGTTATCATCGACCCTAGATACTTAAATTGAGACACTCTTTTGAACTTAAATTCTTCAATTTTGATATATTGTTCCCAACCGCCATATCTATTTCTTCGGCTAGCCACAAGGTACTCTGTTTTACCTCATTAACGGTTAGGCCCACCTTTTTCGCCGTATTTATTAGATTACATCCTAATCTCTTTATCATATCTAAATCTTCACCAAGCAGAGCGATATCATCAGCATATGCTAGCATTCCAATTCTGATCTATCCTAATATAACTCCCTCCGAAATGTTCATCTCTCGTATTACCATCTCCAATATTAAATTAAACAGCACTGGAGACAAAGCATCCCCTTGTCGAATTCCTGTCGTTACTCTAGTTGACTGTGATGTTACGTTCCCTATCTTGACCTGTATATCAGTATTATTGAGACTGGCTCAAATGAGTTTAATAATTTTTCTGGGGAATTTGAAATGTTTGAGAATGTTTAAAAGACTTTATCTATGTATAGAGTCATAAGGTTTTCTGAAATCCACAAATAACATGTGTACATTACATGTGTACTAACCTTGTCAAATTTCAAACGTTTTTGGTTGATTTGTCTTAGAATGAACATTTGTTAGTAGTGGATCTATTGGTCCTAAACCCACCTTGGTCACCTATTATATTTTCGGCCTTGGGTACTACTCTGTCTAGTAGACAATATGATAAGACATTATATGCCGTACCTAATAAAGCAATACCTCTGTAGTTACTGCATATTTGCGGGTCTCCTTTTCTATAAATCGAGTAGATTAACGCTGTTCCCCAGTCTTTGGGTAGTTGTTCCTCAGACCATAAATTTTCGATGATATCATGTATTATATTTATTGCTAACTCATCCAGATTTTTTAGAATTTCTCCCTGGATTCCATCTTCTCCCGGTGTTTTATTGATTTTTAGTCTATTTAATTGATTTACTACCTCCATCCTACTAGGAGGTAGGCATTCACTGTCGTTAGGGTCTGATGATATCCATGTGAACGTTTCAGGAGGGTTCTCGCAGCTAAGCAGTTGGTAAAAATACTCTCTCAATTTTTCTAGAATCTTGTCTTGCTCCGTAATTATAGAGCCATTCTCATTTTTTAAGAATCTTTCATGTTTTTTGTACCCACCCCTAATTGCGTTAATCTTCTGATACAGTTCACGAGTTTATTAACTCTGTGGTTGGTCTCGGCTTCCCACAGTATATCCTTCGTGAATTTACGTTTTTCGAATCTAAATATATTACTTGCCTCTTTTTGGCGTTCTTTATTCTTCTCTCTGTTGGTGGGGTCATTGATCCATCGTAGTCTAGCTTCTTTCCTTCTGTTAAGTGCCTCCTCACAAGAAGTGTTGAACCAAGGTTTCTTCACTTTTTTTTGTTTCCCTATCATCGTATCTGTAACCACTTCTAAGGTTTCTTTTATTGCCTTCCATTTATTGCGATCAATCGTATCTAATTGATTTATATGTAACTTAGACATTGCTTCATTCATCCGTTGTTTGAAAAGATCACATACAGTTTTGTCCTTAAATTTATTTACTTCATATTTGCCCACAAATTTACCTTCTTAACTACCAATTTTTTAAGTTTCACATTTAGCTTTCCTTTTACCAGATAGTGGTCCGAATCACAGTCAGCTACTCTGACTGTTTTCACCTCATGTACCTATACAGTTTTTAAACCTTGTTTTAATTATAACATGGTCTATTTGATTAGTGTATTTACCATTAGGCGCTTTCCAAATCCCCTTGTAGATATCTTTGAGTGGGAACATTATGCTTTTCACAACAAGGCCTCCCCCACTCGCAAAGTCGATAAGTCTAAGTCCGTTTTCACCAATGGTTGTTCTGAATATGTTTCGTAAGTATTATTTTACTATTAAAAACGAGAAAATTCAAATTTGCAAAACCATGTTTTTACAAAAATTAGCCATTTCTGACAAAGTAGTTTCTATTAATTTGCACAATCTAAAAACATCACCTATTGTACCAGAAGATTTAAGAGAGAAATTTAAACGTCAATCAACTATGAACAGTGAAGCGAATAAATATATCACAGAGCATATAAATAGTTTTCCCACTGTAGATTCACACTACATAAGAGAAAATTAAAAAAAAAAAAAACTTGGAAAGTGGACTATCTATATCAAAAATGCACAGTCTTTACTTGGATTGGATAAAAGAAAAGGCTACATTAGATCCTAGAGTATTAAATGGAACATTAAGACAATACACAGATATTTTTAATTATAATTTTAATTTGTCCTTTTTTAAACCAAAAAAGAATCAGTGTGATGTATGTGAAAAATATAAACTAGCCAGTCTATTAGAGAAAACTACAATGCAAATTGTATAAGATTTACATATTAAAAATATGACATTAGCGAGACAAAAAAAAACTGAT
Source organism: Diuraphis noxia (assembly GCF_037042655.1). NCBI lineage: Eukaryota > Metazoa > Arthropoda > Insecta > Hemiptera > Aphididae > Diuraphis > Diuraphis noxia. The sequence goes on along the minus strand of NW_028301711.1, from coordinate 101,595,277 downwards.
AAACAAAAGGCATTAACTGATTCAAAATTTTGTTTAGCTGTGTTTGATCTCCAAAAAGTTTTTACAACACCTCAAGGAGATGTGGGGAGTTTTTATAACAAAAGCAAATTTGCCACATACAATTTTACTGTTTATGATATTGGTAAAAAACAAGCATATTGCTATATGTGGTGCGAGTCTGACAGAAAAAGGGGTTCTTATGAGATTTGTAAAATTTACAAAATTTATGAAGGAGAACCATGATATAAGTGAATTTAGTTTCTACTCGGACAACTGCGTGGGACAAAATAGGAATCGATTTATATACTCCATGTGGGAATATGCGGCTTTCATTCATAAAGTTAATATAAGACACATTTTTGGAGTAAGGTCATACACAGAACGAAGGTGACATTGTACACTGTACATGCAACAATCGAATGTGCTAAAAAGGGTACAGTTATTTATGTTCCAATGCAATGCAATGGATGACTTTTGTGCAAAGTGCAAAAGTAACTAAAGAACCCTATTTGGTTATTCAAATGTCAAATAATGAATTTTTAGCTTTCAAATGATTAGTAGAAAATGAACAGTTTAATTGGAAAACATCTACAAACAGAGATGTAATAAAATGGAATCAAGTGAAAGAGATATCAGTATATCACCAAAGACCGTTTTTGATAGAAATTAAGTATTTGACATTGATACAGTAGAATTTATTACTCTTGACATATTAGCTGCAAAAAAAAAACAAAGAAAGATGTCATGATACACAATATTTCATACCAAAAGTTGCATACAAAAGAAAGATTCCTACAGAAAAACTTAAAGTTAAAGATTTGTTATCTTTATGTGATAGTGGACTCATACCATCAGTATATCATGATTTTTATAGATCACTAAGTTTTTAATAATTTATAATATTATGTTTTTCTATTGTTTTTAGATAATAAACAGTTTTTAAATATTTTTAATGTAACAAGTAATTTGTTGTTTTTTTTTTTTATAATTATTTGAATCTACCAGCGGGGATACGTGTACAAAGTATTAATTCATTTTATTAATTTAACATTTTTATAGTTGCTATTATGATTTTGTTTGTTATAATCTTGTCGTTTTTATTTTAAAATAAAATTGTTTTATTTGAAAATATTAATTTAGTACTTATCTATATTTACCCAAGATTAAAGAAGTAAGTCGAGTTACTTCTTTACTTTATAATAAATGATTTTCCCCAGGAAAAAAGAAGTAACTCGAGTTACTTCTCCGAATAACTTTTTTCCCCCTGAAAAAAGAAGTAACTTAAGTTTATTCTCCATCATACATCTATTGTAGAGGTTAAAAAATAACAAATCATGGTGAAAATATTATATTCAATCAAACAACAAAGGTACATAAACAAACATTTTAAAAAAAAAACCGTTAAAAAACGATAATTAATAGTAATTTAAGTTAAACTTTATAATAGCTCTACTGAAAAAATAATAAAATTCGAGTTACTTATTACGTACCTTTTCGTTGGGGGAGTCGATATATTCAAAAATAAATAATTATAATATTATACATCACAATAACAAGTCATAACTTTTTAGCACAAAAACGTGGTCCCAATTTCAGTAAATAATTATTTAACGATATCTCATTATTTTTATATTTAAATTAATTATTAATTAGAAATATAATATTTTCTCCTTGTTCTTTACGAGGCTTGTTAGTATTTTAGTACCAGTTGAATATTTATTTTATTCAGTTTAGAAATTATTAAGATTTAATGTTTTTTTTAAAACTATATTACTTATTTAACTATTTAAAAAGATATTTTTAACGGAATAATAAACGATTATATTATTGCATATTATATCATAAGGCAATTGTAGTGTGTCAGCTTTCTGTATTGTGAGTGGATACTTGCCGTGTGAAAAAAAATATTATAAACAATAGATGTACATGTACATAATGATGACTATATAAAGTTTTTATTTGTAACATATGTGAAATCAATTCTAGTGTGTATCATTTTTACATACTTAATAACATTTAAATTCGTAAAATTTTGAAGTAATATCAAAGTAAGTACAACGATATTTAAAAATAGTTAAATTTTACCAGCCCATTTTGGAATTCATTAATTCTCACAATATTTAATACTCATATAAATCAAAACGAATATAATATTTGTTATGTTTGTTTTTTGGTAAAATAATGCTACATCATATTTCATTAATTTCATGAAGTGTCCGAAAATTCTGTAAAGTGAGTAAGTTCCATTAAAAAAATAGAAGACCAATCTGTATAGTAAACATATAAATATGTAATTTTCTAATATTGAATGTGTTATTTTCATATACATTTTAATTTATTAATTTACTTTGTCATGAATATCTGTTACTATAAATGCATATTAAGGATTGGTCACAAGATTTATAAAATATCATCTATCGCACATTTTTAATTCTTAATCTCAATCTTAAAAATAAAAAATAAAAATAATATAATATCACTTAATGTATTAGTCATACTTCACTACTTCTAATTTTTTACTATACTACGCTGAAATAAAATTTTTTGAATTTACAAAATTTTTAAATTTTCATCCGGTGAAAAATCTATTTTCCGGGAAAACAGTAAAAGCATGAATTATAAAAAGCTGGTTAGGATTTCACAGGAATATAATAATAATTATTAGTGTAAATAAAGGCTAAATTTTGAATAGGGTGGGGGGGAGGTTGTGGGGCAATGTACGTGTACTCTACGTTTCTCTAAATGTTCACTCGGGGAAAAATCAATTTTCCGTGAAAACTGTCAGAGCAGGAATTATGAAAAAATGGCCAGGAATTCACAGAAATTGAATACTAATTATTGGTGCGAAAAAATTGCTATATTGTGGTTAGGTTAGGTAACCTAACCTAACCTAACGCTAAGCAAGAAAGTCGAGTTTGAACCGCTTTGTAGAAACTCTCGGATAACAAATCTCTACATTTCCAAAAAAAATAATAGTACTTGGATTTACTATACCTACCTTATAGTAATTGAAGCGTTCAATTCGTACTCCGATAATACAGTGATCTTTATTATACTACCCTTAAAAACAGGGTTACTCAGGGGTAATATTATTATTATTCAATCACTTAATAAATCATGTATATGTATACGTCAATATAGCATATTCAACTGTGTTAGTACTTAGTCTATGAGGTTCCTAGAACCTATAAAATATAACTTAAAAAACTTTATTTGTAATAATTCAACAAATCGGTTCTTGTAGTAAGAATAGCTAACCTATTACTCCTTAATTGAATATGATTTGGTGGGTATGCATATCGACAACCACTTGGTTTAAATAAACGTGGTACCTAGGTGTGTTACAATTCTCAATGGAGTCAATCATGAAGTATGTTTTAAATTTAATAAACAGAACATTTTAATACAAATTAAAAACTGTGTCTTATAACATAAATGACAAATACTAATTGGTATAAAACACTTATACAATCAATATATGTATGGGTTATATAAACATATATTGGTTAGATGGGCAGGTAGCATACTAGCATGCAATTCTTAAGCGATCAATACAGCGCTCGCAACTAGTATTATACACGATTCTCATTGAATTCACAAATTTAACGTTTGTCTTAAAATAGCTTTTTTTATAATATTTATAATTTATAAATAACAAAATTTTAAAATAATGGACTACTTAGTATGATTTTAAAATTAAAACGAAACAAGTGTTTGATATAAACCAATCATCATAGTATGATAAAACTAAAGTGAAAGTGAAAATATACTGTAACTATAATTCAATTTTTGCTGGTTACTATTAATTGTAGAATGATGCTGTATTGATACTGATTTAGACAAAATGTACCTAAATATTTTGCATTATATTCAGTGTTTATTCACACCCTCAACAATTTCATTTAAAATTCCATTAAACGTTATACTCATAATATTACATGATGGCATAAAATCGTTTTTTTTACGCTTCCTATGTAATATACGTATATTACCGCTGAACTTATTATACAATATTTCACCTGAGATGAGTAAATTTCTCTGCAAGTATTAAACACATTTTGGTCTTGGTAGATGTCAATGAACATCTTGCAAAACTCTACATAAGTAATATCTTCACCTTGTTGTTTGAGTTTTGCTGACATTTTTAGAGCAGCGTTACTTCTATGAAGCCGAGGATGACGGGAAAAGAAGACTGGCAGAGATAGCTGCATGCAAAATATAAAGCGTGCATTATTATAAATATTCAGAAAAATTAAAATTGCATATTATTTATTTATCTTTTGAAGTAAAAATTTCTTTAGCCTCGTTGGGCACTTTTCAGATAGGTGAAATCTCGTGCGTTCGTATGACGAATGCTTATAGTAGTACCTATATCTGTAGGTATACAGCAGACTGTGTAACAAAGTGCTGTGTATATTTTATGTGAAATTTAATGGATTTAGTGAATAATCACTAATACTTGTTTAATTATTATATTATAAAGTGTTTAATTGTAGAATCATTGTGCAATACAATAGTGAGCACTAAATAAATATACTAATATTGTTAAGATACAAACAAAGAAATAACAGGAAACTATTTTAAATCCTCCTATTTATTTTGGCGTTTGAAAATTTTTTATTATTTATTTTCTAATATTTAACCTTCTGCAAGGCGTGATACAATTAGTATTTGACAGTGGTTTGGACGTTTTATTATCATCATGGTTAAACAGATTTATAGTTATTCAGTCACATTTTTACCATGTATTATAAAATTAGAATTTTATAACATTGATTAAAATTTAAGATTAATGTGTTGAAGTTTAAAATATGGTTGTTTATGCATAATAATTATAGTTTATCTTTATATAAAGAATGCAAATACCACTCGCTCACTGATCGCCATTTCTCAAAAACTATTCAACGTACGAACATGAAATTTGGAAAAGTGGTTCCTCTATACTTTCACCGTGCATAAATTCTCCATCCCTCTGATGTCTGCAACCGTCCACCATCTTGGATTTTAGTTGAAATTTTTCACTTTTTTACGGTTTTCTAAGTTTTCTTACAATATCTCTAAATTAATAAAAATAGCTTAAACAAAAATTGAGGATCTCCGTGAAACATCCTGTATGTATACGTATATATGTTTAGTCTCTTGTGTTATTACGGTTAGCAGCTGTTAATATTAACAATGAACAAGGGACTCTATCCCCATCTGGAGCGAGGAATGTAGCCTTGGAAACAATGATCGGTTTTTACGAAGGGTATAGGTACACGGCACTGCAGGGTCACTACACTGTTAAGTGTCTACACATGTTTACATTTAGTTAGTAGTTAGTGACTATCACGCCGTCCAATACGTTAACTGTGTTATTAGTACCATAACCACGCATTTATTAAACATTTAACAGTGTATGTTTCGTAATGTCGTTAAATACGTGTTTTTTTAATTGTGACAAACGGCTTAACGAGGGTAATGGCGTTATTGTAAAATGAAAAGGTATAATAACATTTTTAAATTCGAGTTTCATTCGTAAAACGCTAAAGCCGATGTTATAAATAATCTCGAGTCCGTTAAAGTGCACAAAGAATGTCGAAAACGATACGCGAGAATTGATCGAATTAATCCTCAAGACACTCTTGACCAGCCACCATTTCGTTCACCCGTTAAAGCGAAAGTGTGGTCCACTACATTAACATTTAATTTTAAAAAGTCGTGTTTTTTTAAATAAATTTTAATAAATGAATGGAAAAAAACCTGCGAATAAAGTTCTAAAGTGTATAATGTCCGAAGTTTATGGTCACGCGAAAAAATAATAGAGAGGGCTGTTGAACGAAGAGATGATATTGGAAAAACTGTTTAGAAAAGAGTTATCAGTAAACCAGATCTAGTATCCACTGAGGCTATTTATCATCACGATTGTTACGTAAGTTTTTTTAATTACTGCTACTTCGGGACAAAAAAGTGAACGACCAAAACCGGATGTGTTAAGGAACTAGTCATATTGACCATTTGAATAGTTCTTTTTCTCATTTTGTAGTTTTTAATTTAAACTCAAAAAAAAGTTCAGTTAAACCAAAGTAATTAAACACATTAGTAAAATCGAGAATAACAATGTCAAAAATAAATTAATACTGGAACGCAAACTCATTATCACTCTATCAAGCTCTATCAATATCTTGAAAGAAAGATGGACAAAAATAAATTGTTTTTATAAATAACTATACGAATACGAACTTTAATAGCCTATATGGTACCACGGTAATAGACAAACAGGTTTTTCTGTTGGTATAACTGCAGTTTAAATTTAACATGATTTTATTATGAGAGATAAATGGTTTCAGCTGTAATCATTAATACCAATTATAATTTTTGTTATAATATTAACATAATAAATTAATTTTTATCATTGACTTATGCCATTTTTACACGAGATAAAATTACATTACAAAAGGCGTAAGTCATATTAAGCCTTATGTACCTGAGCAATAAAATTGTATAAACAGCATAAGTCACCATACGCCTTTTCTACCGAACGGAAAAACGATTCATTTTAGATATGCCTTATTTATTTATTCAATAATATGAGTAATATTCTTCACTGACTTATGCCAATTGGACCAAAAAAATCAGCAAACATTAAGATATAAATCTAT